>NC_142050.1:6688100-6879900 GCF_982192425.1 Myodes glareolus
TCTCAATGTGAATTCTCAAATTAATGAGGAGCCTAAGTCATTCAGAGAGGCATTAAGTCTTGATCTTGGGTTCACAGTATCTGCCAACAGTTTATAGAAGGCCTTCTAGTCGGCTAGGGAAATCTCTTAAAGGGGAACTTTGAGGATGATTTGTCAAGCATGACCCTCTGCCACCTGACAGAAAGAAGAAGACAAACCCTCCTCTTTCACACTGCTGACACAGAGCAGCAGATCGGTGGTGAATAGGAAGAACAGTCTGACTGCACTACTGCTTGGAGGAAGTGTTGTAGGATAACCAGAGAAGACGGCTCGGACTTGGGTTTAAGCCAATAGAAATGCTTTATCAGCCAGTCGCTCCACTGGGTGTTTGGGGTACCAGTGCAGCCCCTAGTCTTTCTCATACTGAGCTTTGAAGCACAAAACTATGTTCTGGGAGGACACTTCAGTGAACAGTTAGCCAGAGTGGAACTCCAGAAGCCAAAAAAAAAAAAAAAAAAAAAAAAAAAAAAAAGTTAGTACATTTAGAGACTTTTCCAAAAACATGGACTTTGATAGATTAGGCCTTTGTTTTAGTTTTGGCAGGTGGTGCTGTCTACTTGCTAAGTTTTACAGTCTGGACGGTACTTCCACCATGAAATCAGCTGTGCTAAGGTCCAGGGGCCTGATAAAATTTGGGCCTGTTATGGGAAGAGCATGAAAAGTCCACTTTTTACAATGTTATTTCTTACAGAAGGTACACTGAAAGTCAATTCTTTTGCAAAATTAGTATACTCTTATTTGATTTGTTCCTAATAGGAACCCTGAAAATTATAACTTTAGCCTACCTTCTAAAAATAGCCCAGAGAGGGAAAAAAAAGTGGCATTCTTTTGTTTTCGGCTTTCTCTAATCTGAAGGCTGCAGTTAGTGCCGACTTTGGAAGATCCAGAAGCAAGTCTACTAGCGTCGTTCCTTGGGGGCAGTCAAAACCCACAGAAAGCACATTGTTCAGAAGGAAGTAGGGATTCCTCTTCTACTCTTTGGCTTCAAGGAACACAAACAGGGTGTATGTTAGGTCTGTAATTAAAGCATGCTATTACATTTTTCTTACACTGCTTTAGAGTGTTTCCATTACTGCAGTTAGGGCCCCACACTAAGTGAGTATCAGTTGTGCCAGGCTCTATGCAAATGTAAGGCTACAAGTTTCACACTTCAAAGTTCTGAGTGTAAGAAGTTACTTCCCACTTCCTGCTGTTTGCACGGGGTTAGCTTTCTTTTTCTTCACAGTATTTGGAAGGAAACCCAGAACCCTGGGATGACTTTATCAGTGAGCTGTGCAGTCTGGCCTTGAACTCACTCCACAGTCCTGGCAGGCCACAGCTGCCGGAGTGGCTGTGGTTTTAACCTGGTTCCACTGGGCCCAGACGAGCTCTTTACAATGCTCATGGGACTTTTGCATATAGGTTTTTATTCAGTCACCATAGACTGTGCATGTGGTGGGTCAAAGCCTCTTTGTACATATCCAGATGTGTAGACCCTCTGTGCCTTTTTCAGGGGAAGCTGCAGTCTGCAACGGCAAGAAAAGTAAATTCACTGTGCATGGGTTCTCAAACCAATCATAAGGGACCCCAGGTTCTCCTTACTCGTTCTTTCCCCTCTGTACATCCACTGGAGCTTTTTTTTTTTTTTAAAATAACTTCTTTATTTGCTCTTTGGGAGTTTCACATCATGCACCCCAATTCCATTCACCTCCCATCCCCCATATCCTCCCCTCATCCCTGCCACGCCCCCCACATAAGGAAACAAATCAAAGTAAGCAAGCAAACAAACAAAAAAACCCCCAAAAAGTAAAACAAAACCCACAACAGGCAATGGAGGCCTCTCTGTCCCTTCAGTTTTACTGGCAAATGTCTATTGCAGAGTCGCTGGTCTGGTTCAAGGCCTCTGGTTTCTGGTCCACCATCATCACTGGATCCTAACTGGAACTCCTCTGGGAGAGCCTGTGGCCGCTGAGAGTCTTGGAGATCTTCCGGGTGTCGTCCTAGATGGGGTAGATGCTAGCGTGGATCTACTCAAGACCTGACTGTGAGCCTGGATGGTAGTGAAGCTAGTCAGTCTGGGCCACCCACCTCAGGCAAGAGGGTGGAGTCAGCTCCCCTACAAGCTTGTCCTCGGGGTGGGTTTATCATGGCCTGTGGTGAGGGATGGGGGGGGCATCTCTCCAGCTTGCAGGGGCCAGTTTTCTTGCTGCAGTTTCCGGTGAGAGGCAAGGCCAGCTTTCCCAGAGCCGGCGAAGGGTGTGGCCGACTCAGCCTGGCCCTCTGATTTTATCTTGCATGGTTCCTAGGGCTTCCTGAGGTGACACAGGCCACAGACACCAACTTGTTCCCAGCTGTTGCTAGGCCACGAATTTAGACATGGCCTTCAGCAGCCGCTTGAACCTAGCCGACATCCTGGCTCTGGGTAGAGGGAGTGGCCACTTGGGTGGCAACGGTTGTGGTCCTAACCTTAGGCCTCTGTGTGATCTTTGGTGTCAATTAAGGACCTGGACTTAAGCACAGACCCCAGTCATGGTAGAACCATGGACCCCAACATAGTCCGCGACAGTGGCTGGGTCTGGATGTCACCACTGCCCCAGCGGCAGTATGGCCCTGATACCAACATGTCCCTTGATCTCTGTTGTCTATACTGGCTTCGATGGTAACAGGTACATGGGACCTCACACAGACCGTGACTGCAGTAGGGTCACGGACCCTGACATGGGCCTCAGCTGCAGCTCTGGCCCGGAGGACATCATGACATTGAGTAGCTGGCCACTCAGATCACGATGCATCCTGGCCCTCAGACTTCTACCTGGACTCAGGCGGCTGGGCGTCCTCATGGCCCTTAGTGGGTGACAGGAGCCCCATCCACTGGACTGTTAGTGGGTATATTTTTAAATTATATAGGCTCTTAACTAGTCTGTGTCATTTAGTATAATGGATTATATCTGCCCTCCACCTTGTGTGTGTGTGTGTGTGTGCGTGTGCGTGTGCGTGGGTGGGTGTGTGTGTGTATGTGTAAGTAGAGGCAAAAGGTGTCTTTCTCAAACATTCACCTTTTTGGGAGGAGGGGGAAGACTCTCTCTTTGATCCTTGGGCTCACCAGTTTGGGCAGACTGGTGGTCAACTCCAGGGATCCTCTTGTCTCGGTTTCCCAGCACTAGTCTGGCAGATGTGTACCAATTTGTGCCAGTGTGTACCAATGTGTACCAGTGTGTGTGCCAGTGTGTACCAATGTGTACCAATGTGTGTCAATGTGTGCCAATGTGTACCAATGTGAACACTAGGTACCTGAACTCAAGTTCTCATGTTTGTGTGGCAAGTGCTTCACCCACTGAGCTGTCTCCACAGCCCCACACTGGGGTGAAAACCTCCAGAACCCTACAACTCTTACATTCCAGTGTCCATAAAAACAGCACCTGGAACGGCACCAGGTGCTTGTGCCTGCTCGCACCGCAGCTGCAGTGGCTTCTGCATGCTCAGGCAGCCGACAGCCAAGCCTGGAAAACGCTTCCCTGGGCGGCCTTGTGAGGGCCACAGGGACCTGCAAAGGCCTCTCTAATCTCTGCAGTTTACCAAAGACACCTTCCTTATTGTGCAAATTCCTTGGCTTCCTTTAGTAGCACAAATTTCTCCTACAGTAAAAGCCTCTGTTGCTTTAAATGAGTGCCCTTTATGGCCAGATTATATATTTTTTTACATATTCATGTTCCATGTTTTACTCCAAATCCTAACTGTAAGTCAGCGACAGGATGTTGGAGCCCACAACAGTGAATGTGCAGATGAGAGAACAGCATTTTAGGCCGGGAGAGAGGAAAACTTCCTGTGGCCGCCAACCAAAGGCTGCCAACAATAACCATCGTACTCCGCTCTGTTGTGTTGTCTTGAAATCTGCTCTGCCGAATTAGTTAATCCATTACTTTAAAATTCAGCCTCACTCAAACTTTCGAGACCTTGGCAAAATGTAGACAAAGTCTTTGGTGGAATGTAATGTGAACGGCCTCCAGTCTAATTCCTAGTGCAGCCCTTGCTGCCATCTGAAGCCCCACACATAGTATTGTCCACATCTCCTGCACCACTGTTCCGAGTTTCCACCTGACTCATCCACTGAGTTCTGTTCAGCGGTCTAGGACTTCTGCTCCACACTGCAGACTATTCTGAAGTCTCCGGCAAGCCAGTTCCAATATGCGAAGAACCATATGGTTGGTCGCATTTAGTCACAGCAACAATGCCATTTCTCTGGCACCAACTTTTTTGTTAGTCATCTTTTGTCAGTATCATCAAAATACCTGACAGAAACAAGGGAGGAATGATCTTCAGCCCATGAATGGTGTTGTCAGAAACTGTTGACTTCTCAGTGTAGACCAGGTATATCCTACAAAGATCTGCCCCTAGTAACAGACTTCAGCCCCACCTCTTAAAGGTACCACATGGTCCCCAACAGCACCCCCCCCCCCCCGCCACACACACACAGGAGAGCAAGCGCTCAAAACAGAGGCCTGTCGGAGACATTCAGATTCAAATCAAGCCTCCTGGGTGAGATAAAATCTACATGTGTACATCACATGGTCTCCTAGATTCCAGTTCATTCTGTACAATGTCCTCAGTGGATTCACTGCAGTGTAGATGTGGTCTCAATGTTGTTTCAACTCCCCAGTTGCTTCCTTGACCCTTCAAAAAGAATCTTCCCCAGCTGTAACTAGAGAGAATACTAACAATTTCTCTAAATGCCCAAGGCACTCCCCATTAAAATCCAACTTCTGGGGTAACTGTTCTCTTTAAAGTGGTTATAAAGCTCTGTTTTTTCATCACAGGGATATTGTTTGATATAGAAAACATCTAGAAACATGAATGACTACATCTGCTTTTTAATATTTTGGCCTATGCACCTCTGGAATTGGAAAACTAGTTCCATTATTGTTTGCTTACCTTTGCTGTTTTATGGAACACAATGATATGAAGCTGGTAATATATTTGTATTTTTGCCTCTGGCTTGTCAGATGAAATATTTTCACATAAGTACCCTCCTACATTAATATAAAATCTTTGTAAGCTTTTAGCAACTGATACCGAACTTTTTGCCCTTTAAGGCAGTACTGCCAATTTCTGTTTTTTAAACATCTGATCCCACATAAAGAAGGCTGGAAACAAAAAGTGCCTAGTCCTGGCGACCTCCTTCATTTCCTGCCCAACTAGAAATTCGAGTCCCAGAGTTATTTTTTTCTTCTGGACACTTCAAATCCCTCAGTTGTTAAAACTACTTTTCAATGCAGTTCTGAGTATTAAATAAGATACTTGGCAGCAAATCCCTTCATATTTGGGCAGATGAGCAGCTCTCCCATGAGGTAAGCATCCTTCCCTTCACCAGGACTCCTACACAGCCAAGCAAGAGCCAGCCTGTCCCAGGGAAGCCGATCAGTGGGGGAAGTAAGGGCTGCTCAGGTAAGCCCTTGCTCAACTGCCTGGCTTAGCAGAGTGACAGAAGTAGGGGCCTCTTCTCCAGCCTCCAAATGGCGTTTCTTCTCTAACCTGCTATTTAAATTTACACTAACATGGATTTTTCAATCACTCCAGCTTTCACAGTTGAGAGCCTTATAAGAGAACTTTTAATAAGCACCTATGGGATCAGTCCTGAAATGGTGAATTATTTTCTACTTACACAAAACTCCTCTTCAGAGACAGAAAGTAAGGAACAGGTGAGAGTGGAATAGAAAGAGGCCCAAGAAAAAAAGCCTCCTGTGCTATCCAGTCGACCCATCCCACTTCTGTTTAGGGCTGTGTAATTGTAGCGGGCAAACTATGATCTATTCTATACCTGCTTGGCAGAGACTGGGTCAGAGGATCCAAGGGAAGTCTTTGCATAAGTCATTCTGTGTTGTACGGAGGCTGCTTGTTCGTTTCCCAGCCACTCAGACTCCCAAAGTAATCACACAGAAACCATACTAATTGAAATACTGTTTGGCCAATAGCTTAAGCGTATTTCTGGCTAACTCATATCCTAAACTAACACATCTCCATTAATCTGTATATCGTCATGTGGTTTACTAGTGTAAAGTTCTGTCTGGCGTCTGTCTCCGGCAGGGTCTACATGGCTTCTCCTTGACTCTGCCTTCTTTCTCCCAGCATTCGATTTAGTTTTCCCTGCCTAGCTCTGTTCTACCCTATCACAGGCCCAAAACAGCTTTTTTTTTTTTTTAGATATTTATGATTTTATTTATTTACTTTTCTATTTAATTTTTTTTTGCAGTTTTTGTGGTTTTATTTAAACACAAATAAAACACGCATGCAAGCCATCTCCTCATTCTCTTCCCTGCGTAGCCTGGCGTTGGGACTGGTGACGCTGAAGGCCAGCTGTGCTGCTCTTTCTATGATGGCTTCTCGGTTCTTGGAGGAAACATTGTGAGCAATCTCAGCACAGTAAGATTTGTTGCACATCAGCAGCACCTCCAGCTCCTTGACGTTGTGGACCAGAAACTTCCGGAAGCCACTAGGCAGCATGTGTTTGGTTTTCTTGTTGCTCCAGTAACCAATGTTGGGCATCAGGATCTGGCCCTTGAATCTTCTCCCCACCCTGTTGCCAATACCTCTGGGTTTCCGCCAGTTTCGCTTAATCTTGACATATCGATCTGACTGGTGCCGAATGAACTTCTTGGTCCTCTTTTTGACGATCTTCAGCTTCACCAGAGGTCAGAGGGCAGCCATGATGCCGCAAAGGAGATGGCAGCCACCTCGCAGGTAGCGCCTAGGAAGAAGGAAGCTTCTATTTAATTTTTTAAAAATTATTAGTTCTTTGAGAATTTCATTCAATGTGTTTTGATCGTTTCCACCCTTCAACTCCTCCTATATCCACACCCCTTCCCTACCCAACCAAATCTGTATCATTCTTTTTATTATTTATTTATTTATTAAAAATTTCCACCTCCTCCCCGCTTCCTTCTCCCTCCCCCTCCTCCCCTCCTCCTCCCTCTCTAGTCCTAAGCAGTCAGGATTCCCTGCCCCGCGGGAAGTCCAGGGTCCTCCCTTCTCCATCCAGGTCTACAAAGGTGAGCATCCAAACAAAACCAGGCTCCCACAAAGTCAGTCCATGTGGTAGAATCAAAACCCAGTGCCTTTGTCCTTGGCTTCTCAGTCAGCGCCCATTGATAGCCACATTCAGAGGGTCCAGTTTGATCACATGCTCCATCACTCCCAGTCCAGCTGGCCTTGGTGAGCTCCCATTAGATCAGTCCCACCGTCTCAGTGGGTGGATGCACCCCTCATGGTCCTGACTTCCTTACTCATGTTTTCCCTCCTTCTGCTCTTCATTTGGACTTTGGGAGCTCAGCCCAGTACTCCAGTGTGGGTCTCTGTCTCTATCTCCATCCATCACCAGATGAAGGTTCTATGGAGATATGCAAGGTATTCATCAGTGTGGCTATGGGACAAGGCCAGTTCAGGCACCCTCTCCTCCACTGCCCAAGAAACAATCTGGGGATCTCTCCTTGGACCTAGGAACCCCTCTAGAGTCAAGACAGCTTCTTTATTAAACAATGGTATTCACAGCACACAGAGGGGAACCCCACATCAATTCTGTCTTTTTTCCAGGCCTCGAGTTAGCTTCCCTTTTACCTGGTTGCAAGGCTGATAGAATCCAGGGTAGTCAGCTGATCCTGCCTACCTAAGACTTGGCCAGATTCCCTATGTCATACTAACACTGCAGCTTTTCCACCCACTGTGCCTCCTGGACACACTTGGGCATGCTCCTGCTGGCCTGTGAGTCACGATAGCGCTTTCAGAGAGGTGCTGACTGCAAGCTGCACTCTGGCTTTATTTGAGATCCCGGAAGTCAAGGAGGTATAGCACACACAATGGCCACGCTAAGAGGCAGAACCTTGGGCCAGAACTACTGCTTCTCTTGGGACCGCCATTTCCTCAACTCTAAAGACTGTCCCTGGACTCTTATTAAAGCAGTTATCCTTAAGAACGGAGCAGGATGTGGCAAGAAAGTTTAGGGCCACTGTCAGAACCATCTTCACGTCTTAGGGGGTTCCAGTTCCTTCTCTAGCTGCTCTGGTCTGTCTCCTCCCTTTCTTAGCTTCCATCTTGCACCTTGTATGTAGCCCTGCTTGTTTATGGGCTCATCACATCACTCTCCTGGGAACCCCTAACCACTGCAGCCCCGCATATGCTTCTTGTTTGAATTCCAAAGAAAAAAACAGTGTTGGGGATTGAACTGTGTCCCTCAAAAAACACATGCTCAATTTCTAACCCCTGGGGATAATAAGCCAGACATATCTGGAAATCAGATCGTTGTAGATGTGATCAAATGATGATGAGGTCATACTACATTAGCGTGGGTGCTCAATCTAATATGACCAGTGTCCTTACAAGAAGAAATCACATTCTATCACAGAAAAAAGACACACAAGGAGAAAGCCATGCAACAGGAGAGGCAAAGGCTGAAATTCAGCGCCCACAAGCTCAAGGGCATGAGGGATTTGGGGCCATTGCCAGATGCTAAAAGAAACAAGACCATTTCTAGTGTGTCTGGAGGCATCAGATCCTGCAGACACCTTGATCTTGGATTTCAGAATAAATTCTGGTTGCTCTAAATCACCTAATGGCACTTTGCTGCAACTGTCCTGGAAAATTAATCTATGCAACTTATCTTACGATGCCAAGCCAGCCCATCTGTAAGCAGCTTGGTTCACTGTTCTACCCAGTCAGACATGGCCTAGAGTTGGGCAATGTGATCCAGTTGCAGTCCCTTAGGCAGTGAGGCTAGATACAGAGCAATATCCTTATAGAGAAGCAGGAGCCAGGGAGGTATCTTCTGGAAGTCCCATCACCAATGAAGTGATTTTAAATTTGCTTCCTTCCTGAAAACACACACTACCTAGGGACCCCTGGCAAATCTGGCCATATTCCACTCCAAGCAATATTTTTGTTATTGTTTTGTTTGTCAAAGCATTCTTTTTATTGTAAATAATTTTACCGTCCACAGTTTCCTAGAAATTGTTCCATTAAATAAGAAGCATGTTGGTTACTGTGTGGACATACCCCTGTTCTCAGACAGATGCAGCAACGGTGCGTCTGGGCAGGCAGCCACAGGAAGGAAAATGCATCTGGATTGACCTTGAACACAAATTCACCTCACACATCCAGAGGCAAAAGATCTTAAGGGGGACTAATGATCTCACTCAGAGAGTTAAATAGAGCTAGCATTCATGCCAAGGGATGTAAGGAAAGAAAAATGACGCATGGCCTGCGGCCCTGTAGGCTGGATGGACACAGGCGGCAAAATACGAAAGAACACAGTATAAAGTCAAGACCATAAATGATGAGTGTGTGCAAGAATCTCTCTCATGTCCCATGGCATGGGATTCCAGGTTAAAACAGTTTTTGTTTTTCAGCATGTGATAGGCAGCTTATGACTCTATTCCATAGATATTTTTATATGTGGAATTAACTTTTTTTATTACAGTTATTCTTTGTGTGTATGTGTGTATACATGCCACATACAACACACATGTGGAAGTCAGAGAACAACTTGAGGGCATTGATTCTTTATTTCTTTCCACTATGTGGGTCTCAGGGATTGAATTTAGGCTGTCAGGCTTGGTGGCAAGTGCCTTAACCTCTTGAGTTATATTTAACTTTTCATAATGGGGACACCATTTCTTGATATGTTACATTGTGATAACAGCAATGAGTATTAACTATTGAGATAATAATAGAACCAAGCACTGTGAGTTACTGACAGGCTTGCTGGAGTGTAACCTGCCACCTATTGGGACAGAACTTTCCTTGTGCACTTTAAAGCTCTTGTTTCCAGTCATATGATAGAGCACCTTTACTCTAGCAAGATGGGGGACTCGTTGAGGTTTACGTCAGGTCTGATGCCAACAGTGGCTGAGGTCTGGATCTTTCAGTTAGATCCCCTGTAGGGATCCGAGCTCTCACCTCTGTGGGCACCTTTGCAGGGGAAGTTGTGGTTGTCTTTTTTTTTTTAACTCTTTAGGGGCTCAGCTCCTGGCTCCCAAATAAATACGCAGAGACTTATTCTTACTTATGAGTGCCTGGCTTTAGCTTAACTTCTTTCCAGCCAACCTTTCTAATTTATATTATCTCATTTCTCTTTAGCTACATTTTGCCTCTGGGTTTTTTTTCTTTTTAATTCTATATGCCTTTTTTTCCTTCTTACTCTGTGACTGGTTATATGGCTGGGTGGCTAACCCCTGGCATCCTCTCCCCCCTTTCTCTCTTCTCTCTCCCTCTTTCTCTCTCTATTTTCCCTCTTATTCTCTCTGCCTGGCAGCCCCACCTATCCCTCTCTCCTGCCTAGCTATTGGCTGTTCAGCTCTTTATTAGACCAATAAGGTATTTTAGACAAAGTAACACAGATTCTCAAAGTTAAGCAAATGTAACATAAAAGGATGCAACACTTCTTTGCATCATTAAACAAATGTACCATAGCATAAACGAGTGTAACGCATCTTAAACTAATATTATACCACAGAGGGTTGCTTACCTTGGCTTTTCTACTTGGACAACATTTTGCAGGATGTCAAATGTTGCCCATGCACAGACAGCTCAACTCTCTGGTACTCCAAGGATAGCTGGTGTGGAGTCATCCTAAGAGGCAGGCAAGGGCAGGAAACACTAGCGCCAATCAGACAGTAAACTGAGGACTTGCAGAGTACATTAAGAGAATCCATTCCGAAAGGATTGGTCCTGACTGGGGGGCGCTGTCCTGGTGAGAGGGAGGACATAAGCAGAGGGTAAGACGAAGGCAGAGAGGCATGGGCAGGATGAGGGATGTCCCATGTTGTGAGTGATGACATCACCATTAGCTCAACAGCACCAGGAAACAAAGCAACACGATACCCATAGATCCAGATCTGCTCTAATTCCAACAGAGTACAAAAATCATAGTGTTGTAAGAAATCAATCAAGGACGGAACAGTTCATGGTAAAAAGCTCAAGGAACTGGTTTTTGGACCTTAAGAAAAGGGTGAAATACAAAAATTTTTCATATGTACTGATAATTAGCAACTATATAGATCCTTACCCATTATTCTAAATTTTCTTTGACAGAGAGAGAGATACCCATCTCACATGGGTCCATGATTTAGGGACATATTTTAAATTAATTTTGTACACGTGCAGAATACCTTGGAAAACACTAGTCTACGGTGTCCTAATCCTCTCTTGATCCACCATGGGAAAAGGTGAAACATGTACTTTCTTTCTTTAAAGATTAATTTATGTAATGTGTCTATGTGTGCCCAGGTGTACAAGGTGCATCAGGTGCTCGCAGATGTCCACAGAGGTCAGAAGAGGGCACCAGATGCTCTGGAACTGGAATTATAGTTGAAATTGCAACAGGAGTTCCCAGAGCTGAGCCCGTGTCCTCCGCAAGAGCAGTGAATGAGCTTTGCTGCTGAGCCATCCCGCCCACCCTGTTGGACATCTGCTTCCTAAGAAAAAGTCCTTGGCTCAGGACCTTGCTCTCTTGCCTCCTTCATTCATCTCCCATGCGTCATATCGTCCTTTCTGTTGCTTCTGTTCCTTCTCTACGCACTCCAGTTTTTCTCTTTTCTAGACCCTACTGTCCTACTGACTCACCCATGAGTCACACCCCCTTCCCCATCACTCTTGGAAAGAATACTTCCCAGTTTCTGCATATGTCTGTACAAAGCTTTTGTAATTCTTCTATCGTACCTGGTTTCCCCCACTTTTGTCCTGTCCCTCCTTGGGTCCTGTCTGTGAGCTGCTTTATTTACTCTTAAGGCAGCCTCGACCTGTTTTGGGAACACATTCTGAACATAAGTCTTTCCACATACCCATAAAACATCTCTTCCTTTCTGATCTCAAACCCAAATCTACCACTGTACTCCACAGCGTATGAGTCCTGTCCTCTGCACTCACTGGACTCTTCAATTGGATGGCTGAGGATGAGGACATGGCGCGAGAAGAAGTTCCACCTCCTCCCTACTGAGATCCACATAGCCTGCCTCTAAAAAGTCTAGAGAGTTCTCTCTTGCTCATTCGCAGCCAATCCACAGTCCCATCTGTTCCCTGTCTCCATCATCTTGCCTTTTCTAGAACGTTTAGGCAAATAGGACCACTCACAATATGTAGTTGTCAAGTCTGGTGTCTTTTACTTAGCATATTGTTTTGGGATTGATCCATGTTATGGCAAATATTAGTATCTTGTTCCTTTTATAACAGAGCAGCATTCCACAGAGACCCTGCACAGTTTCTTTCTCCATTTGCCTTATGCTGGGACGTTTGATTACTTCTAACTCAGGGCTACCGTGAGCGACATCATGAACTTTGCTGTGCACACCTAGTGAAGGTGTGCTGTAACATCCCAGCCTGGGCGTGAGTTGCAGATGCTATGCTCAGTCTATGCTTCACTTAAAAAATTATTAGTATGTTTTTCTGAAGTGGCTACAATACTTTACATCCTAACATTTGTTCCAATTCAGTCACATTCCAATCCAGTTTCTCCATATCCTTGCCAACAGCTGGTACTGAAATTCATTTTCATTATGGCAAGTCCCATGAATATGAGGCCGATTCTTGTGATTCTGAATTGCACTTTCTGTTGGATAATGATATCAACTATATTTTTACACAAGTAGATACCTTCTGTAATGAAATGTAATTTTCTCATGTTTAAAACTATATTGTTTGCTAGTCTTACAGAAACACAACCAATTTTTATAAATTGATCTGCTATTCTACAATAATGACAAACTTCACGGGAATGGATTTTCTGGATTCCTTAGGATGTTCTCTACCAACGATCATGATAATCTTTCCATTTCCTTTCCCACCGCAGTCTTTACATTGCTTTTCTTCTCTTTTGTCCCAGTTATAGCTCCAGGAAAAGCTGCTGCAGCCTTGTCCCTGCCCTTTCAGGAGGCTCACCCCGCCTCTCATAGTCACTGGCTGCCACCTGCAGCTGTCCTGTCTGTACTCCCTCTCAGAGTAAGGCATCACCTTCTATTCTTAGTGTGCTCACGCTTAATCAAGAATAGAGCTCCAATTTCATGTTGTTGCTGGGAAGAAACACTTTGACCAAAAGTAACTTAGGGAGGAAAGGCTTTACTTTCTTACACATCCAGGTCACAGTCAGGGGACTCAGAGCAGGAACAACTGGAGACAAGAACCATGGAGGAACACTCCTGGCCCTCTGGATTGCCCAGTGGCTCATGATTAGCTAGCTTTTTTTACCCAGTCCAGGGCCACCTGCCTAAAGGACAGTGTTACTTGTAGTGGGCCGGGCCTTCCTGCACCAACTAACAGTTCAAACACCCACCCCCCACAGACAAACACAGGGCAATCTGATGTAGGTATCCCTCAGTGGAAGCTTTATTAGTTATTAGGTAACTCTGGGCTTGTTCAAGTTGACAGTTAAAGAAAACTGGAACAAATGGTTTTTAGATTTCCTGATTCTACTGGGATGGTAATTTTTTAAATCTCCTTTACTCTACTAATATAACATATCCTGTTTATTGCCATGGTTTACCTTGCATTCTTGAATATGTTATACTTGTTTAAGAAGTATAATTGTCACATTTTGCTGTTTATTTTTATAATATTTTATTAAAGTTTTCTGAACCTATGTTCACGAACCTGGTTTTATATTTTTATGATGCTTGCATCTGGTTAGGCGTCAACAGGATGCTGACCTCTTGAGAGGAGTTGGGAAGGATGAGTCCCTTCTGTTTTCTGAAAGAGCTTGTTTAGTATTGATGTCATTGCTTTCTTAAAAGTTTGGGAAGTTAACAAATATAACCACCTGGTCCTAATTTAATTAGAAATTAAATTTTTCTTATTATAGATCTAAAATCCTCCTCCTCTTTCTCATCTTCTCTCTCTTTCTCTTGCTCCTCCTGTTTTTCCTTGAGGCCCGGTTTCTCCATGTAGACTAAACTGACTGCAAACTCACAATACCCTGCTTCGGTTTCCCAGGTGTACACCGCCATGCCCAGCTTAGGTTCCCAGGTGTACACCGCCACGCCCAGCTTAGGTTCCCAGGTGTACACCGCCACGCCCAGCTTAGGTTCCCAGGTGTACACCGCCATGCCCAGCTTAGGTTCCCAGGTGTACACCGCCACGCCCAGCTTAGGTTCCCAGGTGTACACCGCCACGCCCAGCTTAGGTTCCCAGGTGTACACCGCCACGCCCAGCTTAGGTTCCCAGGTGTACACCGCCACGCCCAGCTTAGGTTCCCAGGTGTACACCGCCACGCCCAGCTTAGGTTCCCAGGTGTACACCGCCATGCCCAGCTTAGGTTACCAGGTGTACACCGCCATGCCCAGCTTAGGTTACCAGGTGTACACCGCCATGCCCAGCTTAGGTTCCCATGGTACACCACCATGCCCAGCTTCTTTGTTCTTGAATCAGACTGGGTAATTTATATATTTCTATGTTTGTGCATTCTACTGTAGAAATGAGCTACTGAGCTTTTTTGTATAATAATTTGGGAGATTCTCTTGAAAACGGCAGAGCTGAGTTGATGACTTTGCATCCATGGCTTTGGCAACAGACAGAGCATAGCGGATGGGCCTCTAGAAGAGACTACCGCTCTAACCCTGGGAAAGAGAAAGAGAGAGAGAGAGAGAGAGAGAGAGAGAGAGAGAGAGAGAGAGAGACAGAGAGACAACAGCAGCCTACCTTCTGTAAGGTTGTGTGGTACCACACCTGGGGGCAGGTACCACACCTGGGGGCAGGTACCACACCTGGGAGCAGGTACCACACCTGGGAGCAGGTACCACACCTGGGAGCAGGTACCACACCTGGGAGCAGGTACCACATATGGGGGCAGCAGAGAGCCCAGCCTGGCGGCTTCTGTTTGATTCCTCACTGTTGTCCTCGTCTTCAGCCAACTTTTCAATCCTCTGCCTGCTTTCCGTGTGGTCTGGAGAGTTGGTAAAGGGCCTGGGTGGGAAGAAAGGAGGATTATTTGTTTGTTTGCTTGTTTAAGGCCACAGCAGAGAAGCCAGCTACTACATATCCAAAGTTGACCTCTGGGCTTAGCACACCCTCACTTCAGAAGAGGACAGAGGTGACAGCTGCACCATCAGCTAAATAGATATCCTCAATAGTTTCTAGAGATTTCTTTGAGAAGCCATAAAACCATTTCATCTAAGAAATCAAGATTGTGGGCTGTGTAATAAGGGGAACAGAAAAGAAATTAAAAGTATCTTTATTTGACAGCCATTGAAGCAGCAAAACCAGGGTCTACCAGTCACATGCTGTAATATATTACCAGCACTGAAGACCCTCATCCACAGGGAGTGGTGTCAGGGTGCTAGATACCGTTCTCAAACTGAAACCATGCAGATAAAGTTTCTCCTTCCTTCCCTCCCACCCTCTCTCCCTCCTCCCCATACACACACAAGATTCCTCTTCTTGAACAATATTTGTCTGTTAAGTGTATGTATCAGCTCACCCAGAGATGTCATTTGCTATAAAGAAATAGCTGTTAACTATAGAACTTAAGATCACATGATAAATAGGTAGAGATAGAGATTTGGGGATCATTTGGTCTAAACTTTTGGATCTCTTAGATCACACATGCAGATCACACTGCAATGTGTTTATCATACATGAAGTTTCATAATAAGCTTCATTGTGTTTGGTTTGTTTGATTGAGACAGGGACTCTCTATGTAGCCCTGGCTGTCCTGTCTATTTAGATCAGACTGGCCTCAAACTCATAGAGATTCACCTGCCTCTGCCTCCTGAGAGCTGGGATTAAAGATTTGCTCCACTACACCAGGCCATAAATCTCATCCTGAATCAAGCAGAACAGCCAGCCAGGTGAGCCTAGAGGAGTCTGTGAAAAGAG
Organism: Myodes glareolus; assembly: GCF_982192425.1. Classification (NCBI taxonomy): domain Eukaryota; kingdom Metazoa; phylum Chordata; class Mammalia; order Rodentia; family Cricetidae; genus Myodes; species Myodes glareolus. The sequence goes on from NC_142050.1 coordinate 6,703,965, forward strand.
CATTTAAACCTCATTAGCAGCCCCACTCAGGCGGTCTTTGCGTGTCCAATTGCTTCCCTATGAAACGCCTGTGCATCCATCCAGAGAAAACAGATTTCTTCCCTGACCCCAGAGAGATTAGTCGAAACAGGGATTTATTTCTCACCATCCTCTATGGAGCCTCATTCATACTGAAACAGACACAGAAGGTGAGTGAAGAAAGCTGGTGAACCCGACGTCTCAGGGAGCCTGCACTGTGCTCCATGAGGAGGGGACTCCCTCCACATCAGGTGTTCTTAAGAAAACAGACACTAGAACAAGACATAACTGGACAGGGTCTTGGTGTGATAACTGTGTAGTTCCTAATCTCCCCAGGTTTTCATATGACTCAGCCCTCCCACCTTGGCCCTATCTGTGCTCAATTGTGGGGGTGTGGAAGGTAGGAAGACAGAGGTGTGTGGAAGGTTGGAGGGGTTATGTTTTCCTGAGCCTGCCAACTGGAAAGGTAGGGCTGGGGAGGGGGAGGTACAGGGCCACTGTATGTGACCAGGGTGGGTGCTGCTGGGGTCATTCTCAGAGAGACTGAAAGGCATGACAGTGAGAGGCATAGATGGCCTGGCAGGAGCAAAACCAGGGTTCTGCTTCAGGAGAGAGGTCTACAGTCATAGAGAGGCCTCGGGGAGATACAACTCAGGACAGAATCTAGATGGAAGAAGTTGTAGTCCCGGGATTTCAGGCCTCTGTGGGGGAGAATGTTCACTGAAGTTGCTTGCCATGCAAGCATGAGGTTGTGAGATGCCTACAGAGGTGGAGACGAGAGGATTTGTGGTCGCCATGTTCCCAGGGAAAATAGCCTTTTTTAAAACTTAAAACTTATGAACCAGTTTTAATTATGTGCCAAGGAATTGATCCATATTCTGTTGCCTTGTTATCTGTATCTACCAGTTAATTAAGAGCTTATATGTCGGACAAATACTCTCTCAGTTTGTCATTTGTGTGCCATCTGTTTGCCATTAATTTTTTTACTGCAGCATGCAATTTTATGTAAATTAACTTGCTATTTTCTTTGTGGATTCTGGTGTTTATAGCCTTGCTAAGAACTTTTCTTACCCTGAAACAATAGTAAAAAATATTTGTTGCATTGACTTCTTCCATACTTTCCTTTTATATCAGAGCATCTGAGGAAGCCTTTAGAAACAGGTCCTGCACTGTGGCTCGTGGGACCCCTTCCCCGTGCCCCTGTCATCAAGATCCTAAGTCTTTCAAGGTTTTCTTGAACACTGCCACTTGCATAATTGTTTTTCTCTTGCTTTGCCACCCTGGTTTGGCTTGCTGGTCCTTGATCTGTGTATACCCTTTGGCCTATCATTCTGCCATCTGCCAGGCTCAGACTGATGCTCAGGTCACATCAACAGCAGCCCCAGACACCATAAAGCAGTCTTGACATTTCTTTGGTTTAAACATGAATTATGTTTTCAATTTCATTTTGAAGACAAAGCAATGCCTTTATATTCCATTCTTCAAATTTTTTATTATCTTCTAAGTGAGATGATGTTGTTTCAAGTCAGAAGTGTTTCTTAAGGAAAAAGGAATTAATTCTCATATAAACAGGCATGTTGTATGCCTCCTCAAAAGACTTCTATAAGGGTACTGCTAACTTGATCTGCCTAGATCTTGGAAAAATACAAGATTTGGAAGTAAACTCCTATTTAAAAAAATCTCAAAAATATTTTTATGACTGATTTCTTAAAATGTATTTTCCCTTCCATTAGGAATTCACCGATTCACCAGAGAATTTTTGGTTATGTATCTGCTATGCAACACACACTTAACTAGTTACTTTTGTGGTTGCTGAGACAAAGTATCTGAGGAAAGTAAAAAGGCAGAATTTATTTCCGCTCAGAATTTGCAGACACAGTCCATCATCGTTGAAGGTGTGGTGGCAGGGTTTTGTGGTGGCTGGTCACACTGTATCCACAGTGGCAGGCAGAGAAATATAGGCTGGTGACCCACTTACTTTTAAGTTGTCTTCAGACCCCACCTCATTAGATGGTGTTGCCCATATTGAGGGGGGTCTTTCTCTCCAGCTAATCCTTTCTAGAAACACCCTTCTAGATTCAGTCAGAGTCCTATTTCCATGGGATTCTAAATCTTGTCAAATTAGTGAAGAAAATTAACCACCACAAGTGCTAAGGGTAAAGTATTGAAAAATGCCTAAATTCTTGCTTTTATGGAGCAGACAAACTCATGGAGATAGATTGACAAAAAAAAAAACCTAAATTAATCAATGGATGATGGCAGATATAGTCACTATGAAACAAAATAATGCAGACTAAGGGCGTGAGGAAAACAGTGATCCTGTTAGCTGGGAAGAGCTCTCCACAGAGACAGAACAGAACCAGTGGGGCAATGAGCAAAGTGTTTCAGGAATGGGGACCTCCAGGGCGAAGGCTCTTCAGGAGACTCTGGTTAGTGTTTAGGATGTGCAAACAGCTTAGTGTGGCTAACGGAGTACATACAAGGGAATGAGGAGACACAGTTACACAGGATAGTGGAGCTCTTACAAGCCGTTAGCCTTGTTAAAGAAGTCTATTTTACATCACCCCCATGACAGCTGGAAGTAATGCTCAAAGATGATGACCCCTCACAATAAAGTTTGTTCTCAGGGTTAGGGACATTAATTAGGGATTGATTATAACTGGTATAGGTTGGGATGGGAATTATGTAGGCTCAGGGATCTCCTTTAAAAAAGAAAAAAAATTTAATGAGATAATAGGTAGATTAGTGTGAGCTTACGCTAATAATAATGGTGAGTAATAGAGTGAATACTTGTGAGCTTTTATTTATAAACAATCTACATTGGTATAGAGTCATTTATATTGATACAAATTTAAATTATATTTGGCATATTAAATGTTTCTATTTCTGTTTACAATATATTTGTACACCTATGCAAAGTTATTTTATCATATTTATGCATGCATATTTCTACCTCTGTTTAAGACATTTTGTATATTGATATAATTTTAGAATATATTTATCATATTGCACTATACATTTCTACCTCTGATCAAGACACTTATACATTGTTTACATTTTGTGGAGGTCATTGTCCTCTTTTGCTGCAGAGTTGTTTAAAAATTGTCTAATATTTTAATATGGAGCTGTAGTCTTTAAGCTATATAGGTATTAATAATTATAGGTCAATAGTCATCCATGTTTTTCATACTTATAGTTAGACTAATCAGGTCCTTTCAGATACATAGAGATGGCATTCCACATAGATAGGTAATCTTCAACTACTTCAAAGAGCTGTAGAATATGATGTTTAATAACTTAGGGTTCCGTAGACGCGAGACACAATCGCTCCTGGCAGCACCATTATACTCCCAAGAGAATGTTGAACATTGAAGACATTTCACTTGAAGTTTGTTTTCTTCTTGGAAAAACTGGCTTTTGGGCAAAGAACTACCCATGCCTTGACCACTGGCAAAATGCACGGTGACCAGACTAAACAAGCAAGATACAAGAAAAAAGACTGCCAATCTTTGCCAAGACAGGGTAAAATGGTTTTGAAAATATTCCTGCCTCTGAAAATGGTATGTCAGTTACTCTAGACCTTAGTCAAAGTTGGTTGTTTCAACATTGCAAATGAGACTTTGGGTGATTGCCCAAGTAGCCAGTTGTCTCTATTATTTATTGCACATTTTGGAAGTTGCTTGATTACAGTTCCTGTTTACTCAGGTAGCATTATTTCCCTTCTCAGATCTTCAATGGGGTTAAAGACTAGATAGTTGTAGTTACTTTTCTCTCATGACTTGGACAAGCCATTTCTAATATAAGATTTAGACTCCTAAGATAGAATAATTATTGAAACATTTAGCATATGTTTCTTGCTTAATATTGTTTATGCTGGTTGTAATTCTAATTTTTATACTTGATAACTGTTCTTCTTGTATAAAGTTTTGTATTGGGTTTTAAGCTCTCTTATTTAAACAAAAAGGGGAGGTTCTGGCAGAACTTCTTCAGCAAATGACCTTTGATATGCTGGACCATGTTGGGCATGGCCTTGGGTGTTAGCAACGTGTAAGCTCTCTCTTGGCTGCTGGATTCAGTTCCTGTTCCCCACTCATGTAGAGGACTGTTCTGTAGGTCTACCCCTAAATAAAGAACTCTTTATTATACCCCATTCTGAGCCAGCATGGGATTACTCTATTGTGTTCATCTATGTCATAAGACGGAAAGATGAATCCAGGAAGCACTCTTCCTTTGTTTTCCATACTTAATAGTGGAATAACAAAAGCACATTTCATAGGGAATGGGTGCAGTAAATACAGAGAGAATGAGTTCCAGTTTCATTTAATCTAGTTGCTCAATCAGAGTGCAAGCTAGCCTCTGTGGGTGTGAAGTCGATGCTTTGAGGTATCTTTTTCTAGCAGAAAGACTTGACTGAAAAAGATTCGTCTCCACAGGGTAGATCACAATAGCAACCATGCCAGCAACATGAGGGAGTGGCACAGCAGTCTAAGGTGGCAAGAGAGGTTTTGGAGAGGAGCAGATGTCATCAGAGAGCAGCCTTGCCTTAGCCCGGGTTCTCCAAAGGTCTGTCAAAATCTTAGGTCTAGATGTGATCTGTAGTCCATTTGCTGAGACCAGTAACTCATGAATGTAGTCTGATAAGGCAGGCGTGCCTAGCACTCCCATGGGAGGGGCATTATGCTCTATATTCTTATTGTGGCGCATGTTCATCAGCCAACTATGGAAGCTGCACAAAAGGATACCTCATTTCTCCTTTAAAAGGCCTGCTCTATCTGCAGCATGAAGAGTTGACTCTGAGAAGAATGTTCCACAGAAGACTGTAGAACTGAATAGCAAAGGCTGCAGAGGGAATGGCCTGTGTTGATAGTATATACTCAGGAAACTGAGGCAGGAGAATCCTGAGTTCAAAGACAGCCTGAGCTCCCCATTTCACAAAACACAAACCAAAAGGAGAGCAAGAATGGATGCAGAGAGACTAGCTGTGGGTTATATCTATATGAAATGTAGTGACTGACCAAGAACATAGTTCTGGACTTTGGTAAACAGTGGTGAGACTTTAACATGCCGTGAAGGTCTCAAACTGGGTGAGAGCAAGGCAGAAGCATTTAGTGTAAAGCTGGGCTGTGGACAGAAGCAGGAATGGTGGTGTCATCACAGAGATGCCAAACTGGGGAGGTAGGTATAAATTTTGAGGGTTGTTTTGATTTGATTATGTCCCTTCAAATTTATATGTTAGAAATGGGATTCTTCAGAGGCAATTGATGCTTTAGGAATTGATTAATGTTTTTGTAGTAGATGTGGGTTCATTTAATTGAATTGTTTTGTTATAAAGTGAGTTTTATACTCCTTCTCTCTCACACATATACACACATGTAATGCTCTCTTACATGCTATAAATCAGCAAGAAACTCATTAGATTCTGTCCTTTGATATAAGATGTCCCAGGATCCAGAATGGTAAGAAATAAAATTCTTTGCTTTACAAATTACTCATATATGGTATTCTATTATAGACACATAAAGGGGTAGAGAGAGCGGCTGAATAATAAAGTTTGATTTTTAAATACATTATATTGAGGAGTCATTAACATGGATGTGTTTTGAAGCAGAGACCTAAGACTAGAGGGTAGGGAAAAGGTGGGTGATAAAAACAGATAAAAATCATATGAAAAATAAATGAAGTCACAAGATTTGAAGAGACATCCAGAGAGGAAGAGAAGATAGAGAAGCTCTCTGGGGCCTGAGACCATAGCCTTTCTGAGGACTGGGGTCATGAAAAAAGAGGGTACAGCCAAGGAGACTGAAAGAAATGGTCATTCTCAAAGGAGGAATCCAAGAGATGATTTTCTCAAAACTGATGGGAAAATAAATATGCATGAAGGGGGAGTTATCTGCTTTCCAAGGACAGTGAAACTGAGTCTCCGCATTGCCTTAAGCTGTCCCCACAGTTCTTCCCTGTGACGGGACAGGTGTATCCTCATGCACCTCCTTAGAGAAGCACATTTAACCCAGAATGATATGGTTCTACCACCTGTGAACTAGAACTGGTCTGTGACATAGATCCGGCCAGGGGACAAGAGAACCCCATCCAACTAACCAAATAAACAAAAACAAAACAAACACACAATGAAGAATTCTGGAAAATTCTTTCCTATAGGGCACAGGGGCAGCTAAGAGAACACGGAATGAAGGTCAGATGGGTGGACCCTGAGTTGTTTACACCAAGACCTGACTGGACACAGAACCAGGCAAACTGATATTAACACGTGAACAACTCCTGGACTATAGAGTAAATGTGGGGTTCCTGAGTACATGATAGGGTGACCTTTAAAATGATTGGCTGCCCCCCCCCCCACCATGGCCCTGCAGGGGTTTTTTTTGTTTTTTGTTTTTTGTTTTTTGTTTTTTTTTTTTTTTGCTTTAAAAGATGTTTTCCGTACAAAAACAAAAAGTTCCTGCTTGACTGGACTGAACTCCGCACTGTGGCTGACTGTCTCCAGGACTGAGGGAGGCTGGGGAACTGTGGCTGACTGTCTCCAGGACTGAGGGAGGCTGGGGAACTGTGGCTGACTGTCTCCAGGACTGAGGGAGGCTGGAGAACTGTGGCTGACTGTCTCCAGGACTGAGGGAGGCTGGGGAACTGTGGCTGACTGTCTCCAGGACTGAGGGAGGCTGGGGAACTGTGGCTGACTGTCTCCAGGACTGAGGGAGGCTGGGGAACTGTGGCTGACTGTCTCCAGGACTGAGGGAGGCTGGGGAACTGTGGCTGACTGTCTCCAGGACTGAGGGAGGCTGGGGAACAGGTGAGCAGTGCACTTACCTTTCCTGGGACCCAGCTCATCCTCATCCCCTTGGGCTAAGATGCAGCACCTGGTACCCAACATGGAGCGGAAGAACATTTGGGTCGAGGCTAAGCAGTCTCTCAGGGTAAGTGAAACCCTTAGTATTTAGGTGAAATTCTATTTCACCTAAAAAGAGGCCTTAAAGGCCTTGCAGCTCACACTTAAGTTCAGAGGCCTTGAATTATCCAATAGTAATGCTGTCAAGACAGGGGACACTATTGTTACCCTGGTTCCCTGGGCCCCCAGCTCCAACCTTTACTGCTGTACTACCTGGGCCTGGGTGGAGAAGTTAGATGTAGGAAGGAAAAAACATTTTAGTATTGCATCACCGCTGGGGTTCTATCTCACCGTCACCGACCTTAGAACGTCCTTCCTCCCAGATACAATCCCCCTCACAGCCAGGGACCCGCAGAGGAAAAGGGGACAGTGCAGGCCCAGGAGAGATAAGAGAAAACACAAAAGACAAACAGGAAAAGGAATGGACTAAATTTGACAGCGCATTAGCCAAACGGAAGCACACACTGTGGATGTTAAGACAAGCAAAAGTCACTCCTCTCGATTCTTGCTCCCCAAAGGATCCTGGGCCCCCAGCTTATGCTCCTGGTACTGGAGAGGGAGCATCATCCTATGCAGTCTTGAGGAGGGACCTGTGTGATCTGGACTCCTATCACCAGCCTTTGACCGAGTGGGGAAGGGGAGAGGCGACCTATGTAGAGGCTTATCTTGTTAAGGGGGAATCATCGGGAGGGGACTCAAATCTGGGACCATGTGGCTCGCCCCCCCCCAAGCTTATCTATTTAACCTGGCCCCAGGAGCTGGTAGGCCTTTAGAATGACACCCATGGGAAGCAAAATCTCAAAGAGCTCTGTAAAGCAGTAACCAAGAGTGGCCCAAACTCTCCTTGGGCCCAGACCCTACTGCAGGATATCGCCTATCATTTATGTGCCCCAAAGGACTGGCTGGACGTGGCTAAGGACGTCCTCACCAGCTCTCAGTTCATCAAATGGTGTGCCTTCTTTAAAGAGGAATGCAGAATACTGGCAGAGGCCAACTGGCAAGCCAGGCCCATGACACCGATCACTTACGCTGGTGGGGAGGGGTAGGAATACCCCGCTGGAGCGCATCAGGCAGCAAAGCCCGGCCATATAGTGATCAGGGGAGACAAGTCAGACTGAATGCATAGTACAAACTGGATGAAGGACCCACTGAGTCCCCCATAGCTGGAGTGAGGCAGAAACCTGGTAAGTCTTTGTGAGACTCCATAGACCAGCAGAGCATCCACCGTAAACTGCCGGCAAGAGACCTCCGGGACCAATTTGTGAAGCTGTTAGTTTGGGAGGGTATGAATGCAGACCACTGCATGGCTTGTGACCACTGCAAGGCTCCCTGAGCAGATGGGTAGTGGCTTCCCAGGATGGGAGTACACAACAGCATCAATCTCAATCACTGGCCCTACAAGCCCAGACATCATAGATGACTAAGGCTATTGCCCAGGCATTAGCGGCCCAAGGTCAAGGAACTTCAAAGCCTTCAGGGAGAGGGACCTGTTTCGTTTCAAATATGGGCAGGAGAGGCATTTTAAGAGAGAATGCCAACAACACTCTCCCCACCAAATGGCTGGGGGGGGGCATCGGAGCCACCCCTACCCCTGCCCTAGATGCAGAAAGGGGTATCATTGGAAAAAAGGACTGTTGGTCCAAATTTGATCTAGAGCAAAATCCTTTAAACTAGAGGAGCGGCATCCTCCAGCCCCGTCAACTCAAGGAGGAACCCCCTCCAAAGGGGAACAAGAGCGGGTCCCATACCAGGGTGACCCAAGATAACTGGACTATCCCCCTGGTGGAGGGACTTTATCCTGAAATGAGTGTCCTCATATGGTGTGGGAGAATTATCTGTATTCTGTCAGTCATGTATTTTAATAAAACACTGATTGGCCAGGCAGGAAGTAGAGGCGGGGCAATGAGAACAGAAGAAGACTAGGAAGGAGGAAGCCCATTCCTCCATTCTTGCCCAGACCACAGAGAAGCAAGATGTAACCTGCCCCGCTGGAAAAGGTACTAAATAACAAAAAATAAAATGTGCCTTGTCAATTTAAAATGAGCACACACTGTTCTTTCAGGAGCCGTATTTGATCCCAGCCCCCAAGTCAGGCTGCTTTCTCACAGTCAACTCTGTCTAAATCTGGTTCCAGGGAGATCCAACTCCTTTGCCCTCTATGGGCACCAGCACTCATGTGCACAAAAACAGACAAGTCAGACAGTCATGCATGCAAACAAACATACCCACTCACAAATTTATGCAGACACACACTCACAAATTTATGCAGACACACACTCACAAATTTATGCAGACACACATACTTGCACATGCACAAATGAAAACCAAAGCTTTAAAAATAGCCTAAAGAAGCTGGGCAGTGGTGGTGCACACCTTTAATCCCAGTACTCGGGAGGCAGAGTCAGGCAGATATCTGTGACGCACACACACACATACACACACACACACACACACACACACACATACACACACACGCACACACACGCATACACACACGCACACACACACATACACATACACACACACGCACACACACGCACACACACACAAATCTGCCTCCAGAAGATACAGAGCATTCCAGTAGATGCTCCAGAACGAATACAACACTGTCTTTCTAGGTCAGAACTATACATTACCGAAATGAAATGCAAATTAATAATAATACCATAATTCTTTCTCATTAAATTGATATGAGAAGTAGTTTAGCAATTTCTACCATATCCACTCTGCAGAGAAAAAAAACAAAGATAATGTATAGGAATAGTGCTGGTTTTGACAGAACTGTGTTAAAAGAAAAAAAGGCAATTTCCAATTTCCCAAATAATAAAATTATAGTTCACTTCCTCACAGAACTCGTAGGATTCAACTGTGTTCATGGGTTAAAACCAAATTACAATATAAATAACTGTTCATGTACAGAGCAACAAATTTTCTCTCTATATGCTATCAGGAACAATGCTGCTATCAATGAATAATTAAATGGGTAAAAAATACCAAGAGACTTTTATAAGCTTTAAATTCTCTCTTCTAAAGCAAGTAAGATTCAATTGCTAACATAATGAAATTTTGTAGCTGCTTCAATATAGAACTAAAAGTTAGTATAATTAAAACATAAAAAGCAGCTAAAGTTGCTTCTCTAATCAATACCAGCACATACTTACCACCATCATACAGTGTTCATCACTGCAACACTCCCAAGACCTCACTAAGACAAGCTCTTGTTAGAAAGCCCAGGCTGGATTCAGTATTCCCGTGATTATAGGCAGGTAAAACACAACTGAAACTACTGCTAATTTAAGTATAACAAGAAACACCAGGATACCAAAATTATAAACAAAACTAGCTATCATCTGATTGCTGAAGATGGATTTATGGAAATATTTATCTACCTTACTCTTCTGTTTTCATTCTGGTTGATATTTACCATAATAAAAAGTTCCTAGAAATGTATGCACATATAAAAATAAAAAGGATTTAAGGAAGTACATTACTGGGTAACAAGGGAAAAATCATGTACTGACCTTGAATGCAAAACTATTCATAGTATTCCCTCCAAACATCTCTCTCTCTCATATTGCTTCTACTTATCAAGCAGAATATCTAAAATTTACATATATAAGTTTGGATTTAAATAGCTTCATATCATTCTTGTACATTACTACACAAAGAATGTAATAAAAGAAGGTATATACCAGTAAACGTACTTGCATCATCCCTTTCTAGTCTGGTTCCATCACTAGTTGAGACGCAAGTAAAGTGCAGGGGTTCAACCTCTAAAAGTCCAGTGAGAGATGTGAAGCTTCCCTCAGCAGCTGTGCAGCTACTGACTTTTCCATTTCCTAGTGCAGAAAGAAAAACCTCATAATGCAAGAAGATAATCTATAAAAGGCATGAAGTAATAATAATCATGACTACTATACCAACTTTAATTAGTATAAAATGTACAAACCTCACACACTACTTTAACAAAAGGCACAATAAGAAAAATCTATAAACAAAGATACTGGCTTCCTTCATATAAAAGCAGGGCTGAATAAAAGTTGGTAGGAATTCACAGTAAAAAAAAAAAACTTACAGCATGTATCAAACGGAATCTCTTAGGCAGTAAAATTCCAGTGAAATAATTGCAACAACAACAAAAAACAATTAAATTGGACCATGAGTTGTTTTAAATTTTGAAAACAACTTCTTTTGTGTTTTAATATTTGCAAACTTCACTATAAAGTATCTTTAGTATGCACTTCTGAAATACTCAAAATTCTGAAACTTTTGATCACTAACATGATGGACAAAAGTTTCAGTTTTGGATTTTCAAATTACATATATTCAAAATTGTTTTTGTTTTTTTGAGAAAAGGGACAAATAAATTAATATATTACATCAAATGGTTTTAATAGTTCTTAGACATTATGGGTAAATTCTTCAAAAAAACTTTAGTGATCTGAAGAGGAAAGAGAGTAGCTACAATAAAGAGATGGTAAGTTAAACTCAGTATCTAACATTAAGACATACGAATAAAATACAGAACTATTTGTGTTTTATTCACTTAATAAAAGAGGTCGGTACCTGAAAGAACATCTGATAATCAATTTCATCTGACTGGACACCAATGCTGCTATTATATACGTTTTTACAAGAAGAGCCACTCATCTCCAAGTCAAAAAGGACTGGATCAAATGGGAAACTGTATAATCCATATCTGATAAATGAAATAATGTAATAAATAATTTACTTCTCAGCCATTTAGTTAACAAATTACCTGTTTGGTTTCTAAAGCAGTTTGACTAAAAGGAGCAACAAATTCACTCAACACCAGAGAAAATTACATTCTAAAACACTGTCCAGAAGCTAATAAACAAGATTGAAAGAAACTGGTGCCAAGGCAACAAGACTGCTGTCGACGCCTGAGGTAAGGGAGAAAACAAAAAAGAAACCACTCCTTTCTCCCATTCCCTCACTACAATGACAAGAGATAATAAAAACTTTAAGAAAAATTTCATCAAAATCAGGATTTATAGCTAAACATACTGAAAAAAAAACAGGGGTCTAAATAAAATGCCCAACTTTAAAAGCTGAAAACCATGGGCTTGGAAAATGGCTTAGTGGTTGAGAGCACTTGTGGCTATCACAGAAGACCAAGGTCTGATTCCTAGCACCCATATGGTGGCTCATACAAACATTCATAACTCCAGGTCCAGGTTATGTGCCACCCTCTTCTGACACCCACAGGGACCAGTTATGCTCACAGTGAACACATGGACATGCAGGCAAAACACTCAAACATATAAAGTAAAATCTAAAATTTTTCTTTAAAAGCTGAAGACCACGAAAAATTGTAAATCCAAACTTTAAGTTATTTCACTACATAAAGATTTAAAGAATTTCAGGTAAAAGCAACAAGTGATTTACATAATTATACCTATAAAGTTGTACCATTAATAATTTATATTACACGCTGGTGCGGGAGAATTATCTGTATTCTGTCAATCATATTTTAATAAAACGCTGATTGGCCAGGCAGGCAGTATAGGCGGGAAAGCCAGACAGGAAGTAGGGGTGGAGCAAAGAGACTGGGAGTATTCTGGAAGCAGAGCTCCCTCAGCCATTCCTGTGCAGACCACTGAAGAGGCAACATGTAACTTGCCCAGCTGAGAAAGGTACGGAGCCCGTGTGGCTAACATAGATCAGAATAATGGGTTAAGATAAGTCATAAGAACTAATAAGTAGCCAGAGCTAAGGGCCAATCAGTTTATAATGTTATGGAGTCCTGTGTGTGATTTTCTCTTTGGGATTTGCCGGCTGTTGGGGTACCGGACAGACGGAAACCCCAACAAGCCGGCCCTCATGTTACATATGGCGCCCAGACGTGGATAACTGAATCCACAGAAAGCCTGAGAAAGCTTGGGAAAGAATAGAGTAAAGCTTGTTTTGTTTGTAGCAGCAATTTCTCGGGTCTACTTTGCTTGCTAGAGGCAAGCAAGGCTCTCATCTAAGAGAGGCTTCCTGACTCAGCTTTAGCTGCAAAACCTTGCAGCTCATTAAGAGGTCCTGCCATGAAACACTTAAACGGTGTTGATGAAAAGCTTGACGCATGCTTTTCGGTTTTAAGCTGTAGCAGGAAAAAGCTGTGCTGTTTTAAAATGTCGGCTTTATGGGATGTCCTGCCAGAGCAAACTTTGACTCTTTCAGGCATGCAGTCCGACTGAGTGTGGTCTGTGAGCAGAATGATGCAGCTTGCTTGCTAGCAAGGACCTTGAAACACAACAGAGTTGTGGCAGTGAACACAGCTGTGGCTGGTATCTCAGCTATGAGTCTGGAAAGCTAAGGAATGAGCTGGATCTAGCTGTCAAAGCCATGGCTTTCCATATTGCTTTGTAAATTAATGGCTCATGTGGTCAGAAAAAGAAAAATATACAGTAAAGAGAGATTCAAAGAGGAAGAAAACCTCTAAATGGTTTACAGTGTGTATATGCAGGCTAAAAGTTAAAGTTCTTAAAGTTAAAAGGAAAGAAAGAGAGTAGTTGGGTGTGGTGGTACACACCTTTAATCCCAATGCCTGGGAGGCAGAGGCATATTGACCTCTGTGACTTCAAGGGGTAGAGGTAGATTGACCTCTGTGACCTCAAGGTGTGGTAGTACACGCCTTTAATCCCAATGCCTGGGAGGCAGAGACAGATCTCTGTGAGTCCAAGGCGTGGTAGCATACACCTTTAATCCCAGCACTGGGGAGGCAGAGACAGGAGGATCTCTGAGTTCAAAGACAGCCTGGTCTACAGTGTTATTCCAGGACAAAGATATACAAAGATCCTGTCTCAAAAAGTAAAAGTAAAAATAAAAGAAATAGAGGTTAAAATAAAGCCACATAAAGATGGAAAATGCACGGAGAATCTTCATACTGTATGCTTTTATGCTCTCTTTAAATTGTTTGATTGCTGAGGAAGGAGCAACAACTGCTAAAAGACTTTTGTTTATAAATGCTGCTGAACTAACCCAAGATAGGAATTTTGAAAATACCTTGGCTTCAAAACTGAAGTCAAAAGGTATGTTACTTTGGAGAAGAGATTTTGCTTTTGTTTCCACAGAAAACGAGAGACTCTGGATTTATTCAGAGTTAAGAATAATCACCTTTGACCAAGGGAGGCCACCTGAAAAATCTCCGATAGGAACAGATGGCCCAGATGACAGAGGTCTACATCCAGAACTGATCCAAGACTGCTGCCTGAGATGATCGAGACTCACAGGATACTCCAGTCATGACTTGATTATAACTCTAAATTTTCTTTAGGTCCCCTTAAGACTATCAGCGCCCCCAACCAGCAGGAAGTAGCCTGAAATACTACGCCCACATTCCCAACAAATGGATTATGGGTATTTTCCTTTGTTTAAAAAAAAAAAGAGGGAAATGGTGCGGGAGAATTATCTGTATTCTGTCAATCATATTTTAATAAAACGCTGATTGGCCAGGCAGGCAGTATAGGCGGGAAAGCCAGACAGGAAGTAGGGGTGGAGCAAAGAGACTGGGAGTATTCTGGAAGCAGAGCTCCCTCAGCCATTCCTGTGCAGACCACTGAAGAGGCAGCATGTAACTTGCCCTGCTGAGAAAGGTACGGAGCCCGTGTGGCTAACATAGATCAGAATAATGGGTTAAGATAAGTCATAAGAACTAATAAGTAGCCAGAGCTAAGGGCCAATCAGTTTATAATGTTATGGAGTCCTGTGTGTGATTTTCTCTTTGGGATTTGCCGGCTGTTGGGGTACCGGACAGACGGAAACCCCAACAAGCCGGCCCTCATGTTACAACACGCCTCTTGCATTAGCTAAACAAAGCATCATTGTTAAATATAGGGCTGGAAAGATAGCTTAACAGTTAAGCACACTGGCTATCCTTCCAGAGAACATGGTATTGATGCCCAGCACACAAATGGCAGCTCACAACCATCTGTAACTCCAGTTTCAGGGGATCCAACACACTTTTCTAGCCTCCATAACACTGCATGCATGTGGTACACAGATAAAACACGCAGGCAAAAGAAAACAAAACAAAAACAAACAAGAAAATATATCTCTTTAAAAATATATAATTAGCCCTCTGAATAAACACCATGGAATGTTACTAATGGCTGAAGGGAAGAGTGGCAGAGAAAACATAAGAGTCGCATTTAGAAGAACATTCTGCACAACATGAATAAACTTTTTAAGGTAAAACACTGTTCCAAGTGCACCTAGCATGATGCCTTGAAAGAAAATGACCCCAAACAGAGCAGCACTGTTACGAGGTGTGGCCTTGCTAGAGGCTGAGCCTTGAGATTTTCTACGCTCAAGCTATGCCCAGTTTCAAAGTTCAATTCCTGCTGCTTGTGGGTCAAGATGTAAAACTCTCAGCTCCTTCTCTAGCACCATGTCTGCCTGCACAATGCTATGCTTCCCACCATCATGATAGTGGACCAAACTTCTGAACTGTAAATCAATCCCATTAAATGTTCTCCTTTATAAGAGTGGCTGCAGTCATGGTGTCTCTTCACAGCAATCAGAACTCCAACTAAGACATTTATCAATTAGCAGTTCTGTGTGCACTATTCACAATTTAGGATGTTAAAACTAACCTTGTTTGAAGTAGAGCCTCCAGTGGTGTCAGCCTGTCCTGCAACTGTCTGGACACGGCAGTGAGTAAAGCTGCACAAGCCGTACTGCACCCAGCCAAGTCTTCATCCTTAACGTAATTTAGCAGTACAAAATACCAATAGACAGAACCTAGAAACAACCACAGAATCAAGCCTTTTGCACCTTCTCCACGATATAGAACTTCAGTTCACATGTTTATAAATACAGCTACCTATATTAGAAAGATACCTCCTTGTTCTGGAAAGATAATCCTTAACAATTTAGGAAGAAAGAACCAAAAAAATTCTAGAACAATATAAACAGCATCCTGAGGAAAAGCCTTAGGTTAAGAATTTCAGGACTGGTAAGATGATTCAGCAGGTACGGGCACTTGTCCCCCAAGCCTGATACCCAAAATCAACACCGTAAGACTGCCCTTTGGTCTCCACGTACGCAGTGTGGCATTCACGCCATCCCATCCACAAATACAGAAATATTTTCCTAAGAAATCTAAAACATTTTTCAGAAGGTATATTAAATCAAACTTTTGATAAGAATACATTAATGTGCCAGGCATGGTGGAGTATTCCTTCAATCCCAGCATTTGGGAGACAAAGACAGGAAGATCTCAGGGCTAGCCTGATCTACATAGCAAGTTCCAGAATAGCCATGGACACACAGAGACACCAACTCCAAAAACCACACCAAAACAAACAAACAAAACAAACAAACAACAACAACAACAAACAAGTAAATTAATGTGAGAAAAGCAGAGACTGGAAGAGCCAAGTTAGCCTGAAATACAGCTTCCCTATACACTTGAGTGTACAGAGTGAGCTGAACGCAGTACACTTCAACAAACGAATGGAGTAGCACTCTAAACATTATGTCAGATATAACCAATGCAGCATGAATAAGAGAACCATGGCACATCAGATACTTTAATAAAGAAATCTTAGTACTAACTACATGCCAAAATTTTAGCAACCAATTATAAAAAAAGAACTGTAAGAATCTGTGGAAGATCGGAGGTTATTACAGTGAGCAAAAGAATGTAAAATGCCAAGCTCTATAGAGACCATTTCAAAATTAGATAGATAAAAAAATGAATAAATAAACAAGGACACTACAGAACAACTGTGAGAAACACCTATAGAAATATCAGGCTGCAGAGATGGTTCAGCAGATAAGAGCACTTCTTGGTTCTCTTGCATAAAACTAGGTTTGGTTCCCAGTATCTTCATAGTAGTTCACAATCCCATGACTCTAGCTCTAGAGGATCTGCAGCCCCTTCCAGGTCTCCTAGGGCACTGCAAACACATGCCATCCTTAACATGAAGACAAAAGCTCACCTAAAATAAAATAAAAACAGATGTACCTACACTCTCATTCTCTCTCTCTCTCTCTCTCTCTCTCTCTCTCTCTCTCACACACACACACACACACACACACACACACGCACACACACACACGCACACACACGCGCACACACACACGCACACACGGATTAAAAGGCTAAACAGGCATTCTTTCACAGTAACAGCAGAAGAACACACACAAAAGTCTCTTACTTTTTTACCTTATGCGTGTATTATTGGAGTGACAGCTTTGCAAATCCCTTTTTGATAACTACATTTATTCTTAGAAAGTATTTCTATAGAATCCTCACTGGGCCCTTTAGGGGAACTCAGTTTGCCACTGTCACTTGCAATAATATAATATATACGCACATGCAATGGCAGCTCAACTATTTTATTTATCTATGACATCTCTATAGCACTTTTTGGCATTGCAGTTGTGACACATGATCTACAGTCAGTAAACAATTCAATAATTTTAATGTCAAAGAAAAAACTGTCAAGATGACTTGAAACTACCTGTGCCTCTTATCTACTGATGGAAATTATATAAATGTATGTGCTTGTAGATACAAATGCCACAGCACATGTGAAGAGGTCCGAATATGTGTGCAAGGGGTTAGTCCCCCCATCCCAAGGTGGGTTTCAGGGACAGAACTCAACATATCAGGCACAGCAGCCAAGTGTCCTGAATTACAGACTCAACTCACCTGTCCTTCCTACTATTAAACAGAAAGTATATGCAGAAAAAGAACCACAGTTACTAACCCGTCAAGAAATACATACAGGGCTGGTAAATTGGTTTAGTTAGTATAGGCCTAATACACATGATGGGAGACCTAAATCCAAACTCTAAGAATACATCTTTAAAAATGGGCATGATGGCATGCTGGGGAGATGCAGACAGGAGGGTCTTTGAAACCCACAGGACACCCAGCTTAGTCTAATAGTAAGGCTGGAGGCCAATGAGGGACCTTAATTCTAAAGGAAGATAGACAACATTTAAGAGAAATTATACCTGAGAATCTGATGCCCCCAAATGCACCTATACTCATAAGTGCACCTATACACAAACACAAGCACACCCGATAACAAAGTATGTACTAATTACATGTACTAATTACATTATTCAGTATAACTATTTGTATTAAAGTAAGTTTACATACCACCAGTTGCTGCTGCTGGCAAAAAGCACATATTATCAAGTAAAGCCTTCAACAGAACAGATCCAAATCCAGGCTGACAGGGGTCACATTTGCCATTACTGGAAAATCGTTTATTAAAAAAGAAAGAATTTAAAGACGTTTTTATGATTTAAATTCAACCGTAACCTTGGCATAATACTTGAAAATTAAAAAAACAGTCAAGTCACCAAGAGTGTTTTCCCCCAAGTTAGACGACTACAGTTACTAAAAGAAGGGCCAATTAGGAAGTATTTAAGAGGAATTCTTAAATTTAAGAGGAATTCTTAAATACTTCCAAGACAGTTAGGTGATGTTAGAGGACTTAGCAAGACAAGGAATAAAAGGTGGTGAACAATCAAGCAGTAAGAGTCGGGGAAGGGCACCACTCGAATTCTCACAATTACAGTAATTAAACTCAGCAAATTTACTTAACTTTGCATTTTACACTAAAGACCCCAAATTCTTCTTTAGCAACTGTTCAAAACTTACTCATGGATTAGATGAGAATTAAATCACATCATAGATAATATATCAACACCAAACCATAGATACAATTAAAAGTATGCTTTGAAATAAAAACATACCAACCTAATGCACAAGGCTAGAAATCGGGCACATTTATGGGCTATACTTCGTCCTGCCTCGAAGAAGCAAACACGGACAATGTCTGAAAGACATTTTCGTGTTTTTGAAAGTAGGCACTCATTTCCTTCCTTTGAGCTGCAAAATAAGAGCAAACAGACAGACTTACTTGGTCTCTGAATCTTAGCAGTCAAGGGACAGGCATTAAGGTAAACAAAATCCTAATTATTAACCTGCCAGGTCCATTTGAATGAACTCCAGCTAACCAGCAGAGAGCATCCAAAACAAGACTCTGAGCGTGTTCTGTGACTTGCCCATCATCTGATCTTCTACAAAAAGTATTAAGAAGTTTCTCATGGAATTCTGAAAACTGTAACATGGCACAATGCTGAACCCTAAAAAGAGATATACAGTGTATTTATACCAGTGAAAACAATCAGACTACTGCTATACAACATAAAGGGTTATACAGTGTTTCATTTAAAATAATAAATATCAGCTGGGTGCTGGTGATGCATGCCTTTCGTTAACCCTAAAACTCGGGGAGGCAGAGGCTGGCGAATCTCTGTGGCCAGTCTGGTCTACAGAGTGAGTTCCATGACAGCCAGAGATACACAAAAAAAAAAAAACCTGTCTCAAAAAACAAAAACAACAACAATAATAATAATAATTAAAAAATTAAATTTTCAGGATTGGGTAGTTCAGTAGCAGAGGACTTGCCAGTATTATTTAGGACCTAGGTTCAAAGCAAAAGAGGAGAATAATAAAAAGAAAGAAAGAAAGAAAGAAAGAAAGAAAGAAAGAAAGAAAGAAAGAAAGAGAGAAAGAAAGAAAGAAAGAAAAAGAATAAAAAGGCTTCTAAAACAGTCTTATGTGAAATACAGAATTCATAGGATGTTTTAAAAAAACAAGCTTACAATGTGATCTAACAGAGTGTAGCTGAGGCCTCAACCATGCTTCTTACATTTCTTACCTATTCCTCAGACACAGTAAGCAATACAATGACCAGAAATAAATTACTGAGAACAATTAAAAATATCCTCAGAGACTGTAATTTATTTAGAGAATGGGAAAGCAAGCAAATACTTCTAGGTGAAAGACATTAAATCATGTGTTTATTTGTATTTTATTGTTATAATAATAGAATCTCCACATGTGGTGAGGCATACCTTAAATCCAAGGAGGTAGGAGTTGGAGGCAGGAGAATCAGTTCAATGTCAGCCAGGAAGTACCTGAGACTTGAAACAACAAACAGGAAAAAAAAAAGACTAATGAAATGTGATTACCTTTCCTCAGAAATTGAAGTTTTCTTAAATCTCCGAATGGTGACAAAGACTTCTTGAAGTAAGTCACAGCCCCGGAGATTTTCAGACTTACGAGTGCTTCCTGCATTTTCATTTTTAACATTAGATGATTTTTCCTAAATATACAAAATCAAATAATTTAAGATAAACAAATTAAACTAAAAATATAAAATAAAAACAAATTCCAAATAGCAAAAAAATGTGTTCTAGATTAAACTGGTAAATGCCTATTTTTCCACAATTTTAACAGGAAAAGTATAGTCAAGATTTTAAAAGCCCAAGAAGTAAAAATTATACAACCAAAACTTTGAGTCTACTCCCCAGCTACAGAAACACAGAAATATTTAGACTACCTCAGAGTTACTCTGAGGATTAACTCTGATAAAGTCCTTGAAAAACTAGAAGGCCTATGCAAATCCAAAGTGACGAGGGTGTTACTAATAATACTGCTAATGTTTCTAAACAATAATAATAGTAAAAAATGTTGGTAATATTACTTTAAAGTGTGTTACTTTTGTTTAAGTTGCATTTGTTTAACTCTGTGAAGCAGTGATAATTTGCCCGTCTTGAACACCTGAAGGTCTAATAAATATCTGAATGCCAACAGTGAGGCAGGAGGAAGGACAAGCGGGACTGGTGGGCAGAGAGAATATACAGGAGAGAACTGGGAGATGGGGTTCAGAGCAGTAGCTCAAGAAGAAACAGGACATCAGGGCCCCGCCACCCAGCGACACAGCAATCCAAGGAGTAAGAGGAAGAGTTAAAGAAGTAAAAGAACAGGAAAAACAGAGGCCAAAGGGTAGACGGGATAATGTAAGTTAAGAAAAGTAGGCACAAAATATGCCAAGCTAAGGCCAGACATTTATAAATTAGAAAAAGACTCTGTGTCTGATTTATTTGGGAGCCGGATGGTGGGACCCCCAAAAGAGTCCAAAAAGCATAACATCATATTACTACAAAGAAATAAATCCCAAGTATAGGAAAATCTACACTCAGACAAGTATGAAGAAAATTAGCCATGAAAGAAAGAAAGAAAGAATAGCTAAATTATTTATCCAAAGTTAATTCAAAACTTCTTCTTGATTATAATTATATATTTTTTGATTTCATGGCAGAGAAAAATTACCAAAAGACCGAGCAGCAAACGAACCATCAAACAAGATAAGCAGGCCTTCCAACAAATCTCAACCATAGCATTGTCCTATTCAAATATAGAATTCATACCTTGCCTGCTGCAACCTTTGCCAAGAGAGAAGCAAGTGAGTAGCCCTGGTGACCCTGGTGTTTCAGAGATGGAAGTCTCACAACAGGACGCATGCCACCGCTACACATCTCATCTGCTCCTCTTTCATTAACTGCTTTGACATGGATTAAAAACGAGCGCTATTTCCCTCCTGCCATACCTGGAGGCGTGGAAAGATAAAAAATTTACTGCCAAAAAAGTAAGCTTTTTCATCATTATAGAGCAAGGTAAATACTAACTCCATGAAAAGAAAAATATACAAAGCCAGAAATTCCAATTTATTCTTTCTGATTACATAATGGAACAATTTCAACATAGTAGCAAAGTAAATAAAGCTTTATAAGAGTCTAAGAGAGAAAATTGTGCCAGATATTGGCAGTACACAACTTAAATCACAGCGCTCGGAAGACAGATCTCTGTGAATTCAAGGACAGCCAGAGCAGTTACACATAGAAACCCTGTCTTCAAAAATAGAAAACAAGAAAAAAAAAGTTGACTATAAGTATCATTTGACATTATCTATTCCAATGAGAAAATTTTTGATTATAGAAATCATTTGACATATGTTGTTCTAATGACATTATTTATTTTAATGGTAGAATTTTGTAAACTATAGAAAACACAAACAAACATAAATTGTTCATAGGAAAAGGGACTACTGTCAACAAATGACTACGGTAGAATGTGGTCTAAGATCTATCTAGCCATCTTCTTTAATTCATTTTTTACGTGCACTACTGTTTCGCATGCGTGTATGTCTATGCGCAGGCACTAGATTTCCTGGAACTGGAGTTACAGAAAGTTGTGACTTGCCAAGCGGGTGCTGGGAATTGTAACTCAGTCTTCTAGAAGAACAACCAGTGCTCTTAACCAGTAAGCCATCTCTCCAGCAGTAGTCTTTTTAAAATTATTTTTATCTTTTAATTACGTGTAAGAGTGTGTCTGAGTTATGTCCTTACGCATGTGTGTTCAGTGCCTTTGGAAAAGAGGTGTTTGAAGTCCTGTAAAGGGAACTGTATTGAACTCAGATCTCTTAACCACTGAGCCACCTCTTGAACCCTTATCTAAACTTCATATGTCCATACATATATGTGTGTAAAAACATACACAAAGCATTTTAATCGTAATAGATAAAAATCAATGACATACTTTAGCTCTGAGCAGTGGTGGTGTATGCCTTTAATCCTAGCACTTGGGAGACAGAGACAGGCAGATTTCTGTGAGTTCAAAGCTAGCAAATCCCAAGACCAGAGCTACAGAGAGAAACCCTGTCTTAAAAAACAAACAAGCAAACAAAAAACACACACAGAAAGAGAGGGAGAGAGACAGAGGGAGAAAAGTAGGTAGCTTGGTTTCCTGAAAGAAAAGAAACAGTTTTGCTTTAACTACCAGGTTTTGAGTAGTAACTGCCATTTCAAGGCATGTGATAAATACCTTCTTGTGGTTCAGTTCTTTCTCATATACAACAGTACCTACACCTTGAAATTAACTAACACTCTTGTAAGAAAGAAAGAATTCAACAGTTACTAACCTTTAATGCAGTGTCATAGATCCCATCTATAATGTAAAATATCCTCAAATAAATACACCTAATAAACCATCAAACTGATGCTATAGTACGTACTAAATCTTTCTCTCTGACCCAAGCCGCCCTGGTACTGCGACACTCTACTGTATTAGTCTACTGGGATCCGACAGGACTCTCCACCTCCATCTTCCTTCTTCAAGCTTTCCTTTGATACAACTCATACCTTTACTCTCCTGTTAAAATTTTACAATCACAGTTCTATAATTTTAAAGATCATGAGGGCCAGGTATGGTGGTGCAGACCTTTAATCCTAGCACTCTGGAGGCAAATGGAGCTCTGATTTCCAGGCCAGCCTGATTTACATAATGAGTATCAGGATAGTCAGGGCTACATAGAGATCCTACCTCAAAAAAAGAAAAGAAAAGAAAAGAAAAGAAAAGGAAAGAAAAGGAAAGAAAGAAGGAAGGAAGGAAGGAAGATAGATTGTGAGATCATAGGGGAGATTAGAGAAGAAAAAAATACCACAAAACACTAAGTCTTTGCTGAGACATAAAATGTAACGTGTCCCTATTTAGTCTAACCACTTTTTCTTTACAACGCTCATTTATACTCTAAATAATACAACAGATTTGATTTTTTTGTGCAACCACCTTCCAGAATGAACCCAAACACATCATAGGATCTCACATCTTTTATGAACAAATGACATATAGTCATGAAGTATAATGAAACTTGTATATACAGAACTTACCTCTATCTGGGGGTGTATGTTTCAAAACCACCCACTGGGTGGTGCTGAACCCTATATACACCACGTACTTTCCTAAAACACAAAACTGCAAAGAAGCTACATAACCCTACCTCACAGACACATCAAAACCCCCAAAACCTAGAATCAAAGATTCACATAAATAGGTAATTATGATAGCTGATAACCTCACACATAGGAGGCTAGAAGTTTAACTTTATTTATTTATTTATTATATACACAATATTCTGCCTGCATGTATCCCTGTGGGCCAGAAGAGGGCACCAGATCTCATTATAAATGGTTATGAGCCACCATGAGGTTGCTGGGAATTGAACTCTGAAGAGCAGCCAGTGCTTTTACCCTCTGAGCCATCTCTACAGCCCCGAAGTTAGAAGTTTTAATCAAAGTTATGAACAAAACAGCATTTTTGTGATTTTTTTCAAAGCATCCTTTTATCATGCTGGTATTATTCTGCTTTCACAAAATACGTTACTTTACCTTTAACAAGTTTGGGGTTTGTCAATGTCAACATCCCAGCATGACCTGATAGATCAAGACCACTAGCAAGCCATACTGGGCCACACAGAATATCTTCTTTATGATCCTCTAAAAACGGACATAACCTAAGACCTAAAAAGAAAAATACATAATTTTTATTCCAGTGTATTATTGGAAATCCAATAAAGATATACACAACCCATTTGCATGATACCACCACACAAAATACAATACATAAAACGTGTTCAAACAAAATCATCATCATGCAAAGGAAGTATAATCAATCATCTATGTTATGTGTTGTTTACCACTCTCATTTTATATTTCACCCTGATTTTCAAGAAAGGATCTATAGAATCACGACTTGATTCAAATCACAAGTTATTAAGTAGAACACAAGTATTAGTGCAGCTATATTTCAAAGATGAACTGAAAGTTACAGCACATTGCCAAAGCAGAATTATGTGTTACTTTTTAATCATATTCTTAAAACCAAGCTCTTGCAAGCCACAAGGAAGTCTTTCCCCAGAGAATGCAATGCATTAAGACCACTACTCCTTTACTGCCAGGGACAGCAGCTCTGTGGTTGAACTCACACGGTGACCCCCCTGCATCCATGAGCTGCACTTCTTCATTCATATCAACCAGAGACGGGTTCCCACTTTGTTCCACTTCAATGTTAAGAGCTGGAGACAAAGGAAAGGTGATCTGCCTATCTACTGCTGTTTCTAGAGGATAAAAATATTAGTAAACTTAATTTTGCTTAGTATCAATAATTTTGTGTCTAAAAATCTAAAACCTTCTGCTAAACAGGGAACTATGATTTTCACCATAGTTAATATAAAATGGTTGGTGTCAAGAGGAGAAAATTAAACTCAATGTTTTATACTTTCTCCTCTACAAATGATAATAAAATATTTGCCAAAAGATATAATTTGTTGACAATTAAATTAAATTAAATTTTAATTAAATTAAAAGTTCTGCACAGTACAAATACCCACAAAGCTTTTAAAATACCAATTGCCTAAGTCTTAGATTCATTACATGAAAATGTCATGAGAATACACAGACAGACAGACAGAAAGACAGACACACTCACCCCTCAATTAAGTATGCAAACACGCAAGAAATTTCTGGCAAAGGAAAATTTTCAGATTTGAATATTTGTACTCATTGTTGGGGTGCCATTTTACACTCAATTTATTCTCAAGTTTTTAAATCATTTTTAAAGAAAAAAAGAAGGGGGGAAAAAAGAAAATACTGAGAAGAAGTCACATCTAGTTCCTACCATAGTAAATCCACACCAAAAAAAAAAATGGTATTATTTCTGGCATTACATGAAAGGCTAGCTTGACTGATTACTTTTAAATAGTAATTTCCAAAACTGTTTTTCTTGCCACCAAGTCTTCCTTTAAAAAGACAAAGCTTAAAGCTTGCAGTCACAGAAGTGGAATTAAAGTCACTTCACAAAGACTTGATTACACTAATCACTATCATAAATTGTGCAAATTGCAGAGTTACTGGAAAATCTGAAAAGTCCTTTCAATGACTCTGACCCTAAGTAGGTCAACAACTATCAGGAGCAGGAAGAGTCACCAAAACCACCAGTCAAGCTTCTGTAGTGACACCAACCACAAAACAAGGTCTTCAACATTAACTCTGACCCCTCTTACCATTGGCTTTCCCTAGGCCCGGAGCCTTGTTCTTCAGCAGTGTCACTTGTATCTGGGGGACACTGGTGATGTTCGAGTTCAGAACAAATTTGAAGTCTACATGTCCAACCATACAGGCTTTAGGAAGAACCAATTCAAATACATGTTCATCCCAGCTGTTGCTGTCACAAAAGGTGAAAAATGTTAAGGAAAGCAAAAATCTTCCTCTTACATAATAATATCATCAACATCACACCACCTTTCCTATTCCTTGTTTCTTACATTCCAACAAATCCTGAGATACAGAGAGCTCTAGACAAAACTGAGGTACAAAGACATAGCCTCAAAAAGAAAGGGAAGACAGAGGCTAAAGAGACGGCCCAGTAGTTAAAAGAACACTTTACCAGAAGACCCAAATTCATCTGCAAGCACTCAGACTGGGCAGCTCGTAACGACCACTAACTCCAGTAGAAAGACATCTGATAGCTTTTTTGGCATCCACGGTCATTCAAACACATATGGCATACACAAACAAATATATGCATAGGAATAAAAATAAAAATAAGCTCATGTTTTATTTTTTAATATTTATTTATTTATTATGTATACAATATTCTGTCTGTGTGTATGCCTGCAGACCAGAAGAGGGCACCAGACCCCATTACAGATGGTTGTGAGCCACCATGTGGTTGCTGGGAATTGAACTCAGGACCTTTGGAAGAGTAGGCGATGCTCTTAACCTCTGAGCCATCTCTCCAGCCCCTCATGTTTTATTTTTAAAAGAAATTACTGTCCACCAAGTGTAGTGATGCACATCTTTAATCCCAGCACTCGAGAGGCAGAGACAGGTGAATTTGAGGCCAGTCAAGTACACAGAGTGAACTCCTGGACTGCCAAGGCTACCCAGAGAAACCCTGACTCAAAAAAAAAAAAGTATGAATTGCTGCCAAAGCCGTCCTGTGCCTCTAACACCCTCACCTCCTACAATTCAGAGCTGGACCTTACTTTCTACCACTCTACTATCTTCTCCACCCTCCAACAACAATGGTTTTCTTACTCTAAAAGTCATAACATACACTACGTCAGGGCTTTAAACTTGCACTGCCCCGAATCAGTATCTCTATACAGGGCTTTCTAAGGATGATCTCTCTTGCCCATGTGCTTGATGCGCATTCATGTGTCTTCTCCCCGCTCCACCCCACGGCTAGTCTAATCACAAACATCTCTGAACTACGACTGCAGCATAGGATCTATCTATCTGCTCACTGTCTGACGCCCACTAAAATGTGACTTTTACAGGAACCCTAGTACTAGTGTCCACGACAGTGCCTGTTTCTGCATACAAGTATTGAAAGATTTGCTAAAGAAATCTGTGGACTAAGTAATCAAATAATAGCAGATTATCTCATTATATTATCCTACAACATGAAACAGTTTAGGAATATCCAAAATTAAATAACCAACATAAGGGAGAAAAGTTATTAATACTAAAATGCTAAGAGAAATAGTAACATAGCTGGGAATTACATGCTACATCTAAAAAAAATCTCTAAGCTGAAGCTCCTTGGAGGAGCCCAGTACCTGTCGGTCTGTAATTTCCAAGTGCGGGTGTGCTGAGCAGCATCTCCATGGTGCTGCTGATGCAGGTGCCGAGGGTGCCGTCTTTGCGGCTGTTCTTGCTGAACTTCTACCCAACATGGAGGAACAGTAGCTGAAAATCGTGGAGTCAGTGTCTCAAATCGAGTTAGCTCTACGAGAGACGTCAAGATTTCAAGTGTGAAAGGCTGGTCCACCAATAAATCAACTCCTTAACAGCAGTGAATGTAGTATTTGAAACAGATTTAAAAAGAAAAGATGTTATTTTAATTCATGCTTTTTGTCTATTCAAAATATGACATGTCAAATGTATAAAAGCAAATAAAGCAGGCTAAGGAATCTCTACTCCACACTAATTAGCACTGGTCGTGGTACAGCTCAGTCAGCACACTCAAACACAGTCTGCTAGAAATGGGCAAATATGACATTAAAATGCAACCCACCTTACTTAGATCGGCAGTTAATTTTTATAACATGCTATTTACAAAGCAAATACAAGGTGCCAGCAATTACATAAGAAATGCCAGGTGAGAAATTCGAACAGAGATATAGAGAAAGAGTAGATGGAGTGAAGGAGATGCCATGTAAGCTGCCAAAGGAATAAGATGCCAGAATCGTACCAGTAAGCCACAGACTCAAGGCGATACATAGAATAATAGAAATGGGTTAAATGAAGATATAAGAGCTAGCCAGAAATACATCTGAGCTATTGGCCAAACAGTGTTGTAATTAACATAGTGTCTGTGTGATTATTCGGGTCTGGGTGGCCAGGCAATGAATACTCAGTTTCAGCTTACACAATAGTACTAAAGCACCATATAGTCACCAATTACTATGAGAATGATTTCATAACCAACCAGATACAAAAACTGGGGGTTGTTCGACCTCCTGTATAACACACATACAAATAATGCATTTGTATTATTCCCTGTGCGTATTCTCCCATATACTTTAAACCACCTCTAAGTTGTTTGCAATATGTAATGCAATGTGGATGCTATATTAACAGTTGTTTTTCTCTGTCGTTTAAGGGACGATAATAAAGAAAACAAGTGTGTACATGTTCAGTACATGAACTGAGTTTGCCAAATGCCGCATGCAGAGACGTAAAGAACTGACCTGTGATCCTCTAACAAGTTCCACAAACAGTGGCACTAATAAGCATAGCTCACAGTAAACTACAAGGCGTTTCAAAAACCTGCCTCTCTCCCTCACCATTAGCCCTCTGACTTCATCTCAACCCTTATTCACTTAGCTCTGACTATATGACTTTTCTTTGTTTTGAGAGCTTTTCAAAATCTTTTCACTTATTTCCTCCATTTCTCATCTTTAGATTTTAAAAATGTAAAAACTGGTATCATCCAGAGCTGGAGAGACACAAAGAAATAAGTAGAGTCATTCACAGCTGGAGAAGCGTAAATAAATAGCTTAGGAGAAAAACAGTCAACATCTACAAAATAGGCTTTTGGTCTAGAAATCCCACTCTAGTAATTCCTGCAGATTACATACATTCTATGTATTACAAAGAATATCACTACAGCATCGCTGAAATAATGAAACCTACAACATCAGATATTCATAAGTGGCAAGGAGATTAAATAAACCAAATAATATGTATCATGATATACATTTTGATATATCTTAATATGGAGTACATACACAGTCATGAATGCAAACAAAACACTCACACACAAAACAAAAAATAAAATTTTAAGAGGGCTATTTTGATATAGAAATTTCTCTAAGATATTCTATTTGCTTGTTTCTCTGCTTACACATGGGTACCACAGCACACATATGGACATCAAACTTGTACGAGTTGGTTCTCTCTTTCTACCACATAGAAGGCAAAGATAAAACTCAGGCTGTCAGGCTTGATGGGAATGACCCTGACCCACAGAGCCACCTCACCAGCCCTCAAAGATATTCTTTAGTAAACAAATTAACTACAGAGCATTGTGTAGAGCATAATCCCACTTATGTAAAAATATTAAAACCAAAACATAGTATACATGTTAAACCCAAAGCAAAGGTTTCAAAAACCAAAAGCCGAAATTAAAGTGACAACCCTTTCCTAATGAAACAAGGCAGAAATGGTGGAATTCAAGCTTCACTTAATTTTTTAGACTTCTGTACTACTTAATACTTTATATGAAGCATATAATCCTGTACTATCTGTCAGAATAGATGGGGACAGGGGGAAAAAAGCAAGATGAGAGATTTAAACATCTATGTAAAAGAACTGACCCAGAAACCAGTGAACTGGGACTCAAAGAATAAATGTGCAGCTTGTTTTTTTTATCCTATAACCTAAGGCCTTTTGCTTTCTGAAAACCTCAGACAGATACATAGAGGGCTGGAGAGACGGCTCAGAGGTTAAGAGCTCTGACTGTTGTTTCAGAGGTTCTGAGTTCAATTCCCAGCAACCACATGGTGGGTTGCAACCATCTGTAATAAGGTCTGGTGCCCTCTTTCTGGCCTGCAAACATACAGACAGACAGAACACTATATACATAATAAGTAAATCTTTAAGAGCTGGGGATGGAAGCCAGGTCTCACCTGACTAGGGAGGTCAGCACTACTACTGAAGAGTGTCTCTAGTCCCTGGTTATTCTTTGTAGCATTCGACTTATACTCTCTTCTTTTCCTTACCTTACTAAAACTTTCTTCAAGGGATTCTTCAGAGTCAAGGAAAAATAAATGCCTGATAAAATATCCAAACAACTTTGAAGAGCAGGATCACACACACCATTTTTATCTACTTTCTCCAGAAAAGGCACAATCTATAATTTAAAAAATCAAAGCAATTCTAATATCAAGTACATCAAACTAAGATGATTACAAATATTCTTTTAAGTCATTTTCCTTTTCTTTGAAAGAAAGCAGGAGAGTGACCTTGAACTTCTGATACACCCACTTCTGCCTCTTGAGATCGAGACTACGGGCACGTGCCGCCATGTCTGATTTCTGCGGTGCTGAGGAGCAAACCAGGGCAAGCACTCTACCAATGGAGCTACATTCTCAGACTGATTCTACTGGTCAATCGTCCTCATCAACTTAGACAATGAAACCCAATATGGACAAGTTCAACAGAGCCGCCATATACAGGTTGCCCACGCATGCTTCAGTACTGCCAGGACATAAATTTAAATTAAAAAAAAAAGACACACACATACACATGCCCCAGGGTAATATAGAAAGTCTATAGCATTCTTTAGAAGTGAGTAATACATTTAACTCATTTCAAAGTGTGTGTGAAAAATCTAAATGCTGAAATACAAATAAGAACTATCTATATTTTAAGTTAACTTTCAAATGTGTCTGCCAAAATTAAAATTCAAAATTAGTAGTAACTTTTTAAAAAAATTGCCAGGTAGTGGTGGCACACACTTTTAATTCCAGCACTTGGGAACAGAGGCAGGCAGACTTCTGTGAGTCTGAGGCCAGCCTGGTCTACAGAGTGAGTTCCAGGACAGCCAGGGCTACACAGTGAAACCCTGTCTCAGGAAAACAAAAGACATAAAAATTTTAAAAAACTGCACACAAGTATCTCCTATCTACTTATAATCACAATGGTGGTGGAAGCTTCTTTACTATTTCTATTGCTGCTCTGAATAAAAAGACGTTCTACAGTGAACAGAAAAAGGAAAAACTGTCATTTGGTGATAAATTGGCGTTAAATAAATAAAACCAAAAACTGTCAGTTAATTTTTAAAATCCGTAATAGCATGATAATATTTAAGACACATCATGAACAAAACTCCACTTTACCTGTTTAACAGAATGGATTTGGGACACTCCATCTGTGAGCTGTACACAATGTACAAAATCTAGCAACAAAGAGGCTAGATTTTTCCCTTCCGCATCAGCAAAAGCTAAGGAACAGGAACAAAACTTTCAATCATGTGGCTACATATGGATTAATTGTTCCTTCCTTATACATGCTACAAAACTGCTGAGGATATAAACCAGGGTCAGTGAGTGGGTTAGCAGTGAGTGGCTTACCACCAAGTCTGACCCTAAGTTTGAGTCCCCAGAACCCATGCAGTGGAGGGAGAAGAGCCAACTCTTCAGAGTTGTCCTCTGACCTCTACACCTTGTCCGGGCATGTGTATGTCCACATATACACATGCTGTCATATTTGCTTTCTACTGCTGTGACAAATACCATGGCCAAAAGCAACCTGGGGAGGAAAGAGTTTATTTTATCTTTCAACTCCCAGGTCACAGTCTATCACTAGCGGAAGTCAGGACAGGAGCTCAAGGCTGAGACCTGGAGGTAGGAACCTAAGCACAGACCATGGAGGCAATGCTGGTCACTGGTTGTTCCATGTGGATTACTCAGCTTGCTTTTATTATACAACCCAAGACCACCTGTCCAAGGGTGGTACTGCCTACAATGGGCCGGGCCCTCCTCAAATCAATCATTAATCAAGGAAATTCACACACGCATGGATTTGCCTACAGGCTAACCTGATGGAGGTATTTTCTGATGGAATTTCCCTCTTCCCAGGTGACTCTAGCTCAAATTGACAAAAAAAGTAAACAGCGAGTGAGCGCGTGCACACTCGTGTGTGTGCGTGCGCACACACAGATTAATAAATAATAAAGTAAAAATAGATACAGAGGCTCTGCCATTAACAGCACTGGCTGCTCTTGCAGAGAACCCAGGTTCAGTTCCCAGCATCCACATGGCAGCTCACTACCTTCTATAACTATAGTTCCTGGGGATTTGGTGCCCTCTTATGATCTCTGTGGGCTTCCAGAATACACACACATGGTGCACATACATACATAAATCTTTTAAAAAAGTATAGAAACTAAAATAGCAAACAGAATTCCGTCTAAAGACAAATAATATTTAACATAACTATTTCTTATCAAAAATTGAATACAAAAAAATGAAAAAAATTAAACAGAATGAATGTCAGCATTATATTCTAAAGCATCCCAGAGATTTAAATACACTGCTGGTAAACTTGCAAATTCATTCACTAAACTAGCAAAACTTAAAAATCACCTACATCTCAAAATTTCCAGGTCCTGATGACATAGTCAATACAGCAACCTGCATTTCTCTTTCCTTCTGCACACCCATTTTAGACAGGACAAACAGCAGTCTCTGAAAGAAAGAAGAGTTTAAAATGTTGGTCCAGCGGAGGGTTTCTCCTGCAACACTGACATTTAGACCACACGACGACTGAGGATGTTGTCCTTTGCACTACAGGATGCTTAGCTTCCCAGCCTCTATCCCATTAGATGCCAGGAGCATCTTACTTCCAACAAGTTAAGACAACCAACAGAGGTCTCCCAACACTGCCACTATCAGAGGGCACAACTGCCCCAGCTGACGACCACTAAGGTGAGGATATCTGGTTTACAAAAGAAAAACTGTGTGCTTGCTTGTTTGTTTAGTGTTTTGCTGCTGTTGTTTGAAAGGGAATCTCACTATGCAGTTCTTTAAAAAATAGCTGCTGCTTTGAAGGAGAGGTTTCGTTTGTCCCACTGAAGGATTAGGTTGACAAAACTTCAAATTCCAGCTTAAGTCAGAGAAGAACTCTGTGGTTCAATGAGGAATGAGCTACCCTCAGAATCTCTCCAAGGCAGAAACTGACTCAGTATAATTTCACCTATAGGCCTGACTCAGCTTACTAACTGCCTCCCCACCTCCACCGCCTCTGAAGAATTCATTCTTGTCAACCATCAAAGTAATCTTTTAAAAACATTAACAAAGTCTAAACACACACTTACTTATAATCTCAAGGGTTTCCAATGGCACTAAGTGCAATTTAATTATTAATATCCAAATTTGGGTGTTGGTATTCAAAGCCTGAAAACTCAGCATCCTGCTTTTCATTTCAAAGCAATCTGCTCTGCCACCTTAGGAGCACTCACAGCCCCTGATGCTCTTGTTATCACCCATGAGCCTTCCAGATCTGTCCACTAATGCTGTCCCACATATACGGCAAGACATACTTTTTATCATCCAAATTTGTGATTGAATACCACCTGAGAAGCTTTCTGTCACTTGACCTACAATGTCATCACTGATACTCACCCCTTCCATCATTTTTTACAGCATGTATTACTACCTGAAACTACATGTACTCGCACATCTCTGTATTGTCTGTTTTCCCTATTAGCAAACTCCAAGAAGGTGGCAATTTTAATGGTGATTCCAGTGTTTAAATTCTCAATTCTTTCACCATTCAGGCATGTAGACGCTTTATAAACGTTTGTTGAACAAAACCAAAGAATTAACATCTGCTAGAGACATTCTGGGAGGGGCAAATACCTTTAATGGCAAAGGTGGACCACCTATTACCTAAACGTTCACGCTACGGCTAAGTGTCAGGCTGATCCTGATACTAAAGAATTCATATAGTACATTTGGACAAAAAGTCAATAGTAAAGTGAGCAGTCCACTAAAAGGTTAAGAATGAACACAGCTAGCAGACAATAAGGGAAGAATTAGAAGTTCTTAGTTACATTTGGAAAATAGGTTCCTAAACGAGCAGCCAGGGAACAAAGTGAGAAGGTAATGAGGAAGGAAATTGGAGACATTCTGGGTAAATGAAAAGTTTGCAGCAGTATGGGACTGCACAGAAAACAGATTCGGTGATTCTGCGTGTTCTATGGATAAACGTGTGAACTGGGCCTCCCCAGTGTGGGAAATACCCCTGTCCAGCCTGGTGACTTTCTGCTCGTAGATACCAGTTGCTGCTTCCCTCCCATCTACATCTTTCAGATTCCCACGTGGAGTCCGAAAAATGACAAGCGAAAAAGTGGTTAAAGGTCTGTCTCCATGGAGACCTAAGCGACCAGAGTCTCAGGCTGGCACCCTCAGGAAGCCCTGCAGGCTGGC
This sequence comes from Myodes glareolus, assembly GCF_982192425.1. NCBI lineage: Eukaryota > Metazoa > Chordata > Mammalia > Rodentia > Cricetidae > Myodes > Myodes glareolus. The sequence goes on from NC_142050.1 coordinate 6,738,042, forward strand.
CCGGCCGCGCGGTGTTGAGTCGGTTCCACACGCCCACGCGCCTGGCAGGCAGCACACTTGCGAGCCAAACCTCGTGCCCGGGGACGTCTGCAAAGAGTCGCCGCCTCTGGACGAGTCCCGGAAGCCCGTCTAGTCTATGGCATCCCGGTAGCTCGTAATGTGGTTCGTAATCCACAAGCGGAGGTCTGGGCGCCGGGAAGCAAACCGGGATCTGGCAAAGAAATATTGCGAGAGTAGCCGCATGCCGCTCCGCCAATCAGAAGTGCGGAAGACCTGTGATGTCATCAGAGAGGGCGTTAGTTAGCAAGTAGGTTCGGATAGACCGCGAGGACAGTTTTGGATCAGTGTTCTTGTGATCGGGGCTGCTGTTTGCTACTCACGCCTTACCTTCCTCTAGGTGGCGGGGCTGCAGTCTCCACACCCCTAGGTGTCAGGACCACATTTCTTTCTCAATCCAGACTTTCTACACTCACTGTGCTCAGAGACAGGGCACAAACTACCCGCGTCGACTGTTGATCCCTGCGGTGAACTGAAGCCACAAGCAACGACTTGAACTCCACCATCCGAGCCTTGAAAGCTGACTTAGAGTGTACTTTTTACACAACTCACAAACTGTCACTCAGTCCAGTTTTTAAAAATGAGTAAAAACTGGAGTCCTATCACGGCCGTAGGAGCTGGGGCAGGGGACAAAATTAGAAATCAGACAAGATGCTATCTTGAAGCGCATTCGTTGAAATAATGAAAAAGAGGTTCATCGGGTGGATGTTTAAGATTTGAAATTTTTTCTCAATTTTATATTACTGCGCTTAGTTATTCTTTGTGATTTTGCCACGTGTGTCACTAAACAATAGCTTGTTTAATTTTGTGTATATTATCCACCGATTTGCATATTTTAGCATTGCTTTTGGGGTCACCCACCTAAAATGGGTGATGGTAATTCTTTGATTCACTGTTAACATATAATATGCTGTGCTACATTTATGCATTTATGCTAGTTAGTGCCTCTGGACGTTTGCTCTGGAGGAGTCCAGATTAGAAAAAAACAAAAACAAAAAAACAGACATGGCCATGGAATAGTGAAGCCTGTGAACTGGAGCTGCCCTAAGAGGATAGAGGAGGAAGTACAAAGAACAGGATGCCAGCCTGGACTCTGAGATGCATAACAAGTACAGGAGCTAACATTAACTTTGGTACGCACCATACGTGCATGTCAATAGGGAGCCAGATGCCTCTTCGGCCAGAGGCAGGGAAAGTAGCGAAAAGACTCATCCTGGCAGACACAAATAGTTTTGCAAGTTCTTGAGAAATCCTGAAAATGTCAGCCAGCAATCCAATAGTCCAGCATGAGCGGAGTGAGCCAAGACTGTCGTTTTGGACCAAGTCAGTGGCCCTGCCCTTTTCGGGTGCCTGGGGATTTCCTAACCATAATAAACTACTGATACAGTCTAAGGTTCCTGAAACGATATGGTCTACAGGTCTGGGTTGTGATCGTTTTCTCTGCCAATTAAAGAATTAAAAAGCAGGAGAAATCTAGAGCACAGCAGATAGCAGCAGAAAACCCTCAAACACAGCAGAGTCAGCAATTGAAGATCTCTGCTCTCTGATCAAAATAAGTAATAGCTGCCAAGGTTTTTCCCTTCTCCTGGCGATTCGCAGGGCCGTGTGACCTCCAGCTCCCTGGAGACTCTGCACTAGCTCTGGCTTGAGGGGATAATTTAGCAAGAACCTGGTTCTCTTTGTTATGGTGATTCCACTTGTATTCAAGGTCTTAGCGGTGGGCTGATAGCCTGCCTCCCCTAGCTGACCCTGCCCGAGGGGCTGGGAAGCTTTAATCTTCTCATTCTGCTCCTGGATGGGAGGAGGCCTTGCATTTTCGATCCTTCTAGCCCACTGGTATAAATACCTGACTTGAGTTTAATAAAGTGGCCATTTACTCTGGTAAATGAACGAAGGTCTCTTTTGTGTGTGTGTCTCTTTTCCAACCCTCAGGACAATCGTCCATTCTCGTGGGCTCGAGTTCGGGAAAGCGCGCAGCCTGAACCGGGTGTGGGTATCCATTGGGAAGTGCAGACTCTTACAGGAATTCCTGGGAGCAGTTAGATACTGCAGGCCGTGGATAATGAGGTTTGCTGAGGCAGCCAAGCCCCATCTATGCCAACACCAGGGGTACCCAGCTGGTATTTGGAATGGACTCAGACTGAGCAGAGGGTCCTCAAAGCCATGAAAAAGACCCTGGTGTCTGCCCCAGCCTGGCCCTCCCAGACATTAATAAGCTGTTCCACTTGTGCGTGGGTGAAGCCAGAGGCGTTGTCCCAGGGGTCCTCACACAAACCCTGGGACCCTGGGGAAGACTGGTGGCATATCTGTCCAAGAAACTTGGCCTGGTCACAGTTGGATGGTCAGCATTTATAAAGGCCCTTACTGCCACCACGCCTTGCTGGTAAAAGAATCTGACAGATTAACTTTAGAACACAAACTGTCTCTGATAACTCTACACTCTGTTGAGGCCCTTTTGAGGGGGATACCCGAGAGATGGGTGTCTAATGCCCAGGTGACCCCATAGCAAGCCCTACTTTTGGATCAACCCCACATTTGGTCCCTGCCACTCTCCTACTAGACAACTCCTCGGATCCCCGGCATAACTCTCCTGAAGTTACTGACCTGATTTGATTGACATACCATGGGCAACACCAGACAAGGTATTGTTCACAGATGGGAGCAGTTTCATCCAAGATGGGATCAGGTATGCAGGGGCACAGCATTGGTGACCTAAGATAAGACTATTTGGATACAGTCTTTAAGCAGGGAACCTCATCTCAACAAACTTTACCTTCGACTCAAGCATTTCCCACTTCTCTGGGAAAGACAAGTCTCTCGCCATAAACACTGACAGGAGATTTGCTTTCGCTATGTCCCATGTCCATGGGGCTCTGTGTAAAGAAAGAGGATTACTAACCTCAGCAGGAAAAGAAATTAAAAATAGAGAAGAAATCTGAGTCCTATTGGAAGCTATCTGGTACCCAGGAGGTTAGTCATTGTTCATTGTAAAGGACACCAAAAAGGAGAAGCCAGAAGCAACAGAGCGGCTTATAGGCCCATGTCTTCCCTTGCTCCCTGGGATGCAAATCAAGGACTGTTTGGGCAACCAGCTAAGCTTCCTGCTAGCTCTGTGCTAGCTATGCTCTTAGCCTGGTGTTTCAGCTGTAGGCTTTGTTAAGCCTTGAAATGGTAATTTCCTAACCTGCCCTGGAGAGTCCAGGTAGGCGCCAGGTCCCTCTACCCTGTCTGACACTGCTCCACAACTCAAGCCCACCTGCCTGCAGAGAAGCTCTCACTCGGAGCCAGCTTCCCCATCCCCCTCTGGCTGGGAGGAGTTTCCTTTACTGGAGCAAAAGGGTATATTAACCCCCATACAATTGAATAAAATTGGGCATTCTCCTCTTGAGGATGACTCGAACTCTCTGTATGTGTGTGTTGTCTCTGTTTCTTAACCCCTAGGACCTTACCCAACTCGTGGAAGGTATGGAGTCGCGGTCCATACTGGGTGGATGGTGATGCAGACCCCCGTGTTGTGGAAATGCTTTCGGCAGTGGCTGACTTGGCCGCCCCAAGAAGTGGCCCTAAAACAAGTAGGGACACTCGAAATCTTAATGGCCCTGCATTACTGGTTTACTGGACCACCCGAAATGGGCTAAGCAAGGTTGGTGGATGCTGCAGGACAGAGCTGGGAAGGCAGCTGGTGGTAGATCTCCATGAGGTCATCCACCTAGGCCGCCACAAAAACTTCTTAACTCCTCAGACCTAGGTATTGTTCCAAATTTGGAAAGACTAATTAAAGAAATAACTCTGAGATGTGCCACCTGTGCTGAGGGAAACCCCAAGTAGGGAAGGAAGCTCCTACAGGGTTCCAGGCTCAAGGAAATGGGCGAAGTGCGATCCTGATTAGTCTTAACAATAAAAACCCAGAGTCAGATATTGCAGGTGAAAGCTCAAAGAAGAGAAGCAGCCAGCTACCAGACATTTCTTACCTCTACTAAATCTCAGACCAAATTGGGGCTCCTGTCTCTACCAATCCTCAGACTGAATGGGCCTAAGATCTTGTCTCCACCTGCCTTATATTCCTGTGTCCACCTCCCTAGTGCTGGGATTAAAGGCGTATGCCTCCCAAGTATTTTTTTTTAACCTTGGTATGAAAGTAAACATCGAAAGACTGAGATACAACACATAGGACAGGTGTGCCAAGATTTTAACATTGTAATGAAGAATCAGAACGTCAAGCAAACAGTCAACTTTGTCTTTCTGGGAGGAAACATCAGTTCAAAGGAGGGAACTATTTCAGACGTCAGGCAGATAGGGACAGCAAGGGCTGCATTCCAGGCACTAGGAGAAGTTTGGTCAGCAAGAGACACAACGACAACAACAAGATTACAAGGATACGAGACGCTTGTCTTGAGCTGGCTTCTTTACAATTCCGAAACCTGAACAATGAAATGCTCCTCAGAACAGCGGCTGCATGTGTTCGAGATGGCATGTCTCAGGGGGAGTCTAGGTGGCACACGAAGAGATAGGTTGCACAGTGGTGACATTAGGAGCCATCTTCATCTACAGAAGGAAGTGAACTACAGGATATGGCAAGGGTGCTTGAGAAATTTTGGCCATGTTATGAGAATGAATGACAGCCGATACCCGAAGACAGCACTGCTTGGAGGAGCGCACGGGATACGACAGAGAGGAAAGCCCCCGCAAACGCTGGATAGACAGCATAGAGGAAGACTGTGGAACCTTGCGTATGACAATAACACAAACATCTAGGGATGCCCAGGCCAGGAACAACTGGAGAACCGCCAGAGATGGGCTGCTCCTGCATACTGGTCAGTCGTCCTCATCAACTTAGACCAATAAACCCAATATGGACAAGTTCAACAGGACCATCATATACAAGCTGCCCAGACATGTTTCAGCATTGCCAGGGCATAAATTTCATTTTTCAAGTAATCGTTTATTTAAGATATATTTGCATATAATTTTCAGTGATATGTGTGTGTAGGTCCAAGTTTCCCTTTGAATATTGTTCACAGGTGCCTTTCACCTTTCACTTGAGGCAGGGTCTCTCATTTATACCTGGAACTTGTTCTCTCCCTGTCCCTAGGTTCTGGGGGTGAAGGGGGTGGTAGGGCTTAGGTTTGCAGTATCCTTGGAGGAGAGTTCATAGACTGAACAGAAGGCAGGCGGCACTGGGGACCCCTTAGCCATCCAGCAGACACTCAGAGAGTCTGCGCTGTAGGAGATATGGCTGCTGGTGTTTCAAGGCTCAGGACTGGATGAGATGGCAGCGGGTACTGCAGAGGATGGAGGTCAGCGATTCCAAGGATCCTCCTGTCTCACCACTGCTGTCATTACAAGAGAATGCTAGCCATGCCCAGATTTTTTTTAAAATGTGGATTCTGGGGATTTGAACTCGGGTTGATCTTTTATTGGTTGATCTATCTCCAGAGCTCTTCTAGTGACTCTTAAAGTTTTCTTTACTTTTAATGGCCTAACACAATTTGGACACAAAACTAAGCTGTTTGTGAGTAAGGAACTTTTCAGATGTTCATCAGACTTTCTCAACAATTCTCATCCCTTCCCTCTAAGACATAACCATAGTCTGTGACAGTCCCTCCTCTTTCTTCCCCATACACCTGTCTCCAACTTGAATGACCTTCTCAAGATTTCTGAAGGCACTGCTTTAAACTCCCTCACACTTGAGGACAAGCCTCAACATCACTTCTTAAATGAAACCCGAGGAGTTCCACTCCTACTGCTGTTCTTGGGTTGTTCCTCAGAACGCTGTCACATTCATTAGGCCTCCTGATAAGTTAGGTCCTGACAGCCAGTAGATCTCAACCTGTGGGTCATGACCTCTTTGGGGGTCACATCAGATATTTACATTACAATTCATAACTGTAGCAAAACTACAGTTACAAAGTAGCAATGAAATAATTTTGTGGTTGGGGGGTCCCAACATGAGGAGCTGTATTAAAGGGTCACAGAATTAGGTAGGTTGAGAACCTCTGAGTTAGAATTTTCCCAATACTGACACCATATTTAAGTCCCTGGCGACTGAGCAGTGCCAAGCATAGCTAGCTCCACAGATGGTTGCTGAGTTAAAACAGGACCAGCAAGTTCCCTCCAGTTTTAGTCCACAGCGACGCATTCTTCACCACTATGTGGCAGCAAACTACAGAATTACCACCTTTTAGTTAGGCTTTCAGCCAGCAAAAATATTCAAGTTGAAGACAATGGTCTGTAAGAGAATTCCTCTCCTGACAAGGTGTAAATAACATCTGTCCCCTCCTCATAAGGTCCCAATGACAAACGAAAGTCCCATTCCACCTGAGTTCAGTTTGGGAACCAATAAACTGACTCACAACACATTTAGTGCACTGTTTTTGTTTGTTTGTTGTTTTGGGGTTTTTTTTTTTTGTTTTTTGCTTTTGTTTTTTGCCACCTTGACCCTGGCCTGGATATAACTGGGAAGAAGGAATCTTGAGAAAATGCCACCATAAGCTCGGGCTGGTAGGCAAATCTGCAAGGTGTTTTCTGCATTAATGATTGATGTGAAGGTAACAACCCTGAGCAGGAGTTCTGGGATGGGATGAGAAAGACCGAGCAAGTCATGAGGGGCAAACTGCACTTTCACATCACAGGCCAGCATTGAAAGAAGTGGGAGCCATGAAGGGATGTCAGCTTCCTTCAGTGATGGTCTGGGATGCAAAAGTACAGTCAAACCCTTTCTTTCCCAAGTTGTTGTTTTGGTCATGGTGTTTAATCACAGCAATAGAAACTCTAATTAATGCAGTCCAGGTAAGAGGCTACTTGCTGATGTGCAGACGAGCCCAAAGCTGCCACACTGGGAAGTCTGCACCCAGCATGGTTGATGGCTTTTTCCATGGCAGCATTGACAGAGCCCCCTTCAGGGGCTTTCCCTTAACCTCCATAGTGCAGCATCTTCTGAGACCCATACAGTTAGGGCAGAATTGCATAAACATGGCTAGGGGGAGAACTGGACACAGAGATGAGGGTCCGATTGGCCCCACCTCCTTGAGAATATCAGCAGTCAACAAGGCAGCTTGTGACAGGCTCCTCCAAGTAGACATGGCTAAGCTGATAACAATGGCACTTGCTTTCCTCAGAGTCTGCAGTCCAGAGCACTGGGCTTTAGGTGAGTGATATCATAAGTGTGGCTCCACTGTCAATGCTGTGTAATTCTGTGTTGCTTGAATAAAATATTTTTGTCTAGAAATAGGTTTCACTGTGTAACCCATTGTAAAACTCTTAATCCTCCTTCTGCCTCCCACATATTGAGATTATAGGCAGTCATTACAATAGCATATTTTAATGTGGAATTCAACATTGATACTGTAAAGTATATAAAACCTACTTAAAAGTATGTAAGAATAAATTGTCAACTCAGTTTAAATAATGCATGTAATGCCTGACCTGGTGGCCCACTCCCTTTAATTCTCTCAGGAGGCAAAGGCAGGCGAATCTCTAAGTTTGAGGCCAATCTGGTCTACAGAGCAACTTCCAGGACAGCCAGACCTAAGCAGGAAACCCGTCTTAACAAATAAGAGAGAGAGAGAGAGAAAGATAATATATATTATGAAAAATCACTATAAAATAAATTTTCTTCAAGAAATTTTTTGTTTTGGGGGCTGGAGAGATGGCTCAGTGGTTAAGAGCATTGCCTGCTCTTCCAAAGGTCCTGAGTTCAATTCCTGGCAACCACTTGGTGGCTCATAACCATCTGTAATGAGGTCTGGTGCCCTCTTCTGGCCTGCAAACATACACACAGACAGAATATTGTATAATAAATAAATAAATATTTAAAAAAAAAGAAATTTTTTGTTTTTCTAGATAGGGTTTCTCTGTAGCTTTGAAGCCTATTCTGGAACTAGCTCTTGTAGACCAGGCTAGCCTCCAACTCACAGAGATCTGCCTGCTCTGCCTCCCAAGTGCTGGGATTAAAGGCAGGAAAATATTTTTTTTAAGTAATGCACATAGTTACTTAGACTTTTTACTTAAGCAAATATTATATATTTATTTATTTATTCATTTATTTATTTATTATGTATACAATATTTCTGTGTGTATGCCTGCAGGCCAGAAGAGGGCACCAGACCCCATTACAGATGGTTGTGAGCCACCGTGTGCTTGCTGGGAATTGAACTCAGGACCTTTGGACGAGCAGGCGATGCTCTTAACCTCTGAGCCATCTCTCCAGCCCCTTAAGCGAATATTTAACCCTTATAAGAAACTTAGTAATAAAACAAATAGCTGGAAGTAATATAGCCTAAAATTATTCAAACGGGAGATTACATATGCAAGCCACTTACAAGTTCATAAAATATGGATGCTGTAAATAAGATTCAGAAAGTAATGTGTTTGGAACAGCAGTTTATAAGACTGGAAGAAGCTTAAGTCAAATATTTCTCTTCTTAAGCTTCAGTTTGTAACACTGACTTAGAGAATATATCTTTGTTCTTTTCTAAAACAAGAAGTAAAACCTCACAGTGTTTTATGTAGCCCCGGCTGGCCCTGAAGACCCCACGTAACTGAGGACGGTCTCGAAATCCTGCTGCTCCCGTCCCTGCCTCCCAAATCCTAGGATTTACAGACACAGGCCACAATGCCTGCCTGAATGAACTGATCTCTTCAGACTTTCTTCGGGTGCTAGAGAGGAACTCAGCCGTTAAGAGTGCTTGCTGCTCTTACAGGAACCAGAGTTTGGTTCCCGGCACCCACATTAGTAACTCTGTATAACCAACAAGATAAATTATGACATCCTCTGGCCTCCTCTGGCACCCACATACACTTAGCATACAAATACACAATGTATACACATCAACTAAATATATATATGTGTGTGTATATATATTAATGTATACATTTGTTTGTTTGTTTGCTTGTTTGTTTGTTTGTTTAAGGTCTCACCCCAGTGCGCCTGGAACTCACTGTATAGACCAGGCCTCAAACTCACAGAGATCCACCTGCCTCTACCATCTAGGTGTTGGGATTAAAGGAATGCACCACCACTCACCAGGAAGACCTGTTTATATAAAGTTGTTAATTGAAATGCTTCAAATTACCAAAAAAAGAATTTTAAAATTATTTTTTACTTTGATTGTACTATTGTCGTCTTAAGGATAAGAAAGGTTATGAAACACATACAGATTTAAAACGTATAGCTCTACCCATGGAAAACATCACCTACCCATATGCAATCACAATTCTCAGTCCTTCCAATAGGAGAGACTAGTCCACACTATTCCATTTGTGAGATAGAGTCATGCAAGATTCCCAGATGGATTCAAGTCCAGATCAATAGTACAGTGACTAATTAAGAACAGGAAGTAAAAGGCACAGAGATCTTTACACCCCAGCAAGGCTGGGTGGAGAGCACAAAACAGCTCTCTGGGACATTTTTTTTAAAACCAATGTGTGTGGGTGTTTTGCCTCCATGTATGTCTGTACACCACATGTGTCCCCGGTGCCTATGGAGGAGAGAAGAAGGCATCAAATCGCCTGGAGCTGGAACTGTGGACAGCTGTAAGCCAACACATGGGTACTGGGAATTGAACCCAGGTCCTCTGGAAAAGCATCCAGTGCTCCTAACTGTTGAGTCATCTCTCTGCCCCATAGGAATCAGCTAACATGGTTAATTAGCATTTTTGATGATGCTAGGCAAAATTCAATCCTCCTCTTAGGGCATTTGTGGGGAGAAGTGGAAGCACTGAAATCCTAAGAGAAAGTGTTTTGTTAAAACGAGTCGACCATATCAAGGCCCATAACCTCAGACCAATGGGAAAATGACAAATTTCCCCCGACCCATGGTGAGGCTCAGAGGATGGAAAAGCCTTCCTTTGGTCCATGTACAGATGCTGATAATGTGTACAGAATATCTTCTCCATAGCTTTCTCTCCCTGCATCTTTATGGCCTGAAGACTGCTCCTACCCAGAATAGCGCAGCCTGCCTCCTTGGTCAGCCATATGCAATAACTACAGCTCCATTCAGCTATAGATAATAAACCCACTGAGCTTCAGAGGTGATGAGGCTTCTCCATCCGGGAGTCCAGGTCACCTGATCCTGGTTTTTCTTTGTCTGTCCTTTCGTCCCTCCCTCATGGCCTAGTAAAAGCAGTCCCTGGAGTTGTCTGACCATGACAGACACCGCTGAAAGAAAGTTTACAAAGTAGGGCTTTTTTACTTTATAGTAAAACATTTTACAAAAGCCCTCTCCTCTTCGAGCACGTGGGGACTGTACTCTAAGTGGCTCCTGACACCGTTCCTGCAACATTAATGTTATTAAACTAGTTTGAGAGCTCACGCTGACACCTGTCCACTTTGCCCGGGTTTAGCTGGGACTGAGTGGGGCCCTGTCTGCCCAAGTGAGCAGACAAGTGAGCAGAGTCTGAGCTAGGAGAGCCCAGGGAAAGAGAGATGGGGTAGAAGACAGTAACAGCTACTTGTAGCTACCAAAGTTTCTTCCCTTCTCTCCTGGCGATTCGCAGGGCCGTGTGATCTCCGGCTTCCTGGAGACTCTGCACTAGCTCTGGCTTGAGGGGATAACCTAGCTAGAACCTGGTTCTCTTTGTTATGGTGATTCCACTTGTATTCAAGGTCTTAGCGGTGGGCCGATAGCCTGCCTCCCCTAGCTGACCCTGCCCGAGGGGCCGGGAAGCTTTAATCTTCTTCTCCTGCTTCTGGATGGGAGGAGGCCTTACATTTTCTATCCTTCTAGCCCACTGGTATAAATATCTGACTTGAGTTTAATAAAGTGGCCATTTACTCTTGTAGATGAGCCAAGTCTCTTTTGTGTGTCTCTTTTTTCAACCCTCAGGACAATCGTCCCTTCTCATGGGCCCGAGTTCAAAAAGCGCGCAGCCTGGGTCGGGCGTGGGCATCCACTGGAAAATGCAGACTCTTACAACAGCTGGCACTAATGGAGCACTTACCATGAGCATGGCCCCTAGGCCCTTACAGATGTCATCTCCTTCCTCGCACAAACCCTTGAGCCACTTACTGTCCCATTCTGCAAGTCAGAAAAGTGTTTGTCCAGGTATTAAGGAAAGGATCGAATAATTAAAAAGAAAAAACAAATCTTAACACACTTGTAATCCCAGTGCTGGGGAAGTGGAGACAGGTGGATGGATCTCTGGGGCTCACTGACCAGAAGTCCAGGCCGATTTTGACCTTGTCTCAAAAAAGAAAAAAATAGGAAGATGGCGCATGAGGAAAAATTGTACCCATTGTTGTCTTCTGACTTTCCCATACATGTGCATGTGCACACACACACATGCACACAGCCACATACACGAACACCCTAGCATTAAACTCTAGTATTGGATAGTAAAAGGTTGGCCTGACATCATAAAAATCCTGCAAAGTCACACACAGTGATTCACATGCTTGGGATGAAGCCCAAAGATCAGGATTCACAATCATTCTCAAGTAGACAGTAAGCCCAAAGTAACCGGGGCTACATGAGACCCTGTCCCCAATAAATAAGTAATTAGCTCCATAAGTAAATATAAAGGGCTGACAAGATGGCTTGGTAGGTAAGGGCTTTTGCTGTCATGCCTGACAACCTGAATAAAATCTCCAGGACCCGCATGCTGGAAGGAAAGAACAACTTCTGAAAGTTGTTCTCTGACTTCACACATACACGTGCATTCACGAGCACACACACACACACACACAACACACACCATTCTTTGATATGCTGGTGTGAGAATTAAATGAGATAGAACGTGTAAAGCATCTGTTATAGCTTCTGAAACATAAAATGTGTTAAACAAGCAGTCTCAGGCTCCTTTAACCTTAAACCACAAATTCTCTCAGCAGGCTGAATGGCAAGACCCCAAAAGTGGTCATATGGTAAACCCAGGACATAGGCATGTCATATCTAATTCCAGTAAAAGAAGAAAAGACAAGGTTAGAGAGTCAGCTCAGTGCTTATGAGCCCTTGTTGTTGTTGCAAAGGACCAGGGTTCTATTCCTAGCATGCACATGGAAGTTCACCACCTCCTCTGTGACCAGGCATGCATGTGGTGCACAGACATATATGCAGGCAAAATACTCATACACATAAAATAATAAAAATAAATTTAAAAAATGAAAATTAAAAAAAGCAAGGAAAGGAATCTTCCTGGAGCCTCCAGAATAGAACCAACTAGCTCAGATGCTTTGATAATTAGGATCTATTTCATACTTCAGACCAACAGAACAAAAAAACGTGTGCTGTTTTAAACCACTAACTATGTGGTCTTTGTTACAGCATCAGTGAGAAATTCATACATTCCCTAAGCTTAGAAAGCTAGGATGGAAAAAGGGCAACAGACTTCTCACTCTGTTTGCCTCAATTTCCAAACAAGACTGACTTCCCAGTTCTCCCCTGGCTGTCTACCCTTGGCCCATTTCATTGACTCTCAGACTCCATGTAGAACAAGGCAGAACTTGAGCAATACTGCACAGAGCAAGTGCTCTGCTGAGGCTAGTCACTGCCCTTGGCCAGTCATGGCTGTGGGACTAGGGACATTCAGACAGTGAAGAGAGAAAGCTCATCCAAGCTTAGTCAAGCAGCTACCACCTCACAGCACACACAAACAAAAGGGTCCAAAATGTGGATTCCTGGGAGAAATAAAGTACACTGCCCCACCATGTAGGGGAAGTTGGCGCTGCTTGGAATATTTGGGAGGGCCTCACAGAGGAGGAAGCAATGCGGGGTCCTGGGGTCTGGCTTAGGCCAAAAGGTATTGTTAGGACCTTTTTAGAGAATCCTAGGAGCCTTGGGAAGGCACAAGGGGCCCAACCCGGGTGCCTCTATTCACCATGAACCTTCCTGGTCTGGGAAGGAGTCCAGCCATGCATCCTCAGACCTGGACTTCTCATCGAGTTGTTAGATGAAGATATGGGTCGGGGGAGCAAGTAGTTGGTGTGTAGGGATCCTGATGTATTCCACACTAGTGAAAGCCACACTCTGCTTTTTTCAAAGCAAACAAAGCCATTTGCAGTAGTGACACTTCCCTATGATGCGAAACAATGGTGTAATTACAATGGCATGGGAATTAATGGTACTAAATGGGTAATTTGGGTTTCATGTTAAATCCTGGCATAGAGGACCCAGGGTCAGACAGATTGGCTCTCCAAGTGTCACCTCTGCCATCTGACGGTCAAATGACAATATAACTACAACAGCTGGCATTGATATTGTCATCATGTAAACTATACATGACCCTGGGGTCGGGTGAATGATTTGAGTGTGAGATCCTACTTGTAATGCCTAAGATGACAAAATAAAATGTCAAATATACAAATAAAGGTCAAATGTGTCCCACAATATTTCAACTCAGAATAAGAACTGTGGGAGAGCCCCTTCATTCATTCCTTCAACAAATATCTATTAAACACTGTCTTAGTTGGTTTCCCAGGAAACAGACTTCAGCAGAGATGTGTGTAAGGGAGGGTTGGCTGGGGAATACTCTTGGGGACAATCCTTGTAAGGGCTTGAGAGAAGAAGAACTGACTGGAAAGACTTGAACTGAGATGAACTTGCAACAGAGGTCTGGGCCAATCCTACGAGGAGTCACGGAGCTGGCTGGGCAAACAGACTGGGCCTTGACATTTCTGAATCCAATAGTCATTAGACTAGCCATGAGCTACCACAGACAACATGACTGCATGTGGTGGAATAGGCATTTTGTTCCTAAATGGTAGACCTGCACCACAGCATCCCCTGTAGACACCTACATTTGTCAGAGCCCTAACCCGAACCAGGTCTAGAGGTATAGAGTGGGGTAATGTAACATCTCTGCCTCCAAGACATCCAGAAGCACAGAGAAAAGAAAGAAACACACAGGGTTTTCAAAATGCAAAAGCAACCACAGTCAGAAAAAGTATGCTTTTCTATTTTGCTTTGTTTTTTGAGACAGGGTTTTTCTGTAACTTTGGAACCTGTCCTGGAACTAGCACTTGTAGACCAGGCTGGCCTCGAACTCACAGAGATCTGCCTACTTCTGCCTTGAGTGCTGGGATTAAAGGTGTGCTCTACCACTTCCTGGCTCAGAAAAGTATATTTTAAGACTTAGTGGCAAAGAAAAATCTTTGCTTTTCATTATGACAATAGAGAATGTTGAATGTAAGGGAGTGAAACATGAGCTCCTCCCTGCTGGTATGAAAAGTGAAGAAAAGATTCTCTCAGAAACAGTTCTAGAACTATTTACCCAAAGCAATGGGAGTTGTCGTCCATCTTCGTCTATAATAGAGCTTCTTTTTCATTTTGTTTTGTTTTTCAAGACTAGGTGTCTCTGTGTATCCCTGGTTCTCCTGGAACTCACTCTGTAGACCAGGCTGGCCTCAAACTCACAGAGATCCACCTGCCTCTGCTTCCTGAGTGCTGGGATTAAATGTGTGTGCCACCACCACCCAGGGAGCCTGGCTCCCTTTACTCCCTTCGGTTCTACCAATGACAGGACATTGCTTACATTCTGGAGCTCCAAGCACTGTGCTCTGTTGGGAAGGAGAACTGCCTATAGGCAGGTGTCATTCCTGTGACTCCAAGGCTGGTGGTGATGTAGCACTGAGGTGCCACTAGGAAAGCTGGCTCCTTGTATCTGCTCAAGTGGATCCTGGAAGGTCTGTGGTTCTTCTTCGCTGTTCTCTGATCTGGCCGGTGGTCTCAGCCATTCTTTTATATTCATCTCTTTCTTCTTCCTCTTCTCCCACTGACATAGACTTAGTTCCTCTCAAAGGAACAGCAATCAGATTATCACCCTTTGCCCCCAACATGACAGTGAGCTCTGTAATTGTAGATATATAAGCTTAAATACTTGAAATACACATTTTTTCCTGCAAGACAATTTTCAGGAAAACTTATGGGAACTTAAAAACCCTTCCCAAAATTGCATTTCTTAGGGCTGGATGTGACCTAATCCCAGCATTCAGGAAACAGAGGCAAGGAGATTTTGGCAATGATTCCAGGTCAGCCTGATCTAAATAACAAATTCTAGGCCAGCCAAGGCTACATAGTCTGTATATGAAAGAAAGAAAGAAAAAAAGAAAGAGAGAGAGAGAGAGAGAGAAAGAAAGAAAGAAAGAAAGAAAGAAAGAAAGAAAGGACAAGGCATTTCCTGTTTCTTAATCTGTCTGTAGGCTTTATTCTCTAAGGTAGGAGAGATGGCTGCCCAGAGGACTTGGCATAGCAGCAGAACCCGATGACATCCTGAAATCCCTGTCTTCAGAACTTCCTATCTGTTTCTCCCACCTGAGGACAGCTGTCCCTTACCGGTGCTTCCTCCCAAATTCTCTGTACGAACCTGAGCCATAAGCGAGAGAAGATTCTGGAAGGCTTTTTTTCTCTATTCCCTCTGGCTGATGAGTCATTCAGTTTTAGCCGGTTCTACATTTCCTGTTGCTGCCTAATTTGTGACACTGGAAATAAACCCCCCCCCGCCCCGCCTGAGTTTCTCAGCCTCAGTACATTTGACATTTTTTTCTTTCTTTTCTCTTCTCTTATTGAAAATAGATTTTTTCCATACAATATATTTTAATCATGGTTTCCCCTCCCTTATTCCTCCCAGTTCCTCCCCACCTTACATCCCACCGGGATCCACACACCCTTTCTGTCTCTCCTTAGAAAACAAACAGGCATATAAGAAATAATAATGAAAGAAGATAAATTAAAAGCAAACAAATCCGAATATGACAAAACAACCAAACAAGAAAGAAAGAGCCAAAGAAAAAGCACCAAAAATGCACATAAATACATAAATACACACCCTCATATACTCAGGAAACCATGATTCCTGCCTGTGGAAGTACTGGGATTAAAGGTGTGTGCTACCACTGCCCGACAAAATAATATACTTTAAAAAGAATATCAGTCTAAGAGTTGAGAAGATAACTCATTTGGTAAAGTGCTTGCTGTTCCATAGAGGGACCTGAGTTTGAGCCCCAGAACATTCAGCAAGAAAGTGAAGCATTACACACTTAAATCCCAGAACTGGAGAGGCAGAGACTGGCAGACCCCTCGGGCTCAGCCCAGCTTACTTGGTAAATTCCAGGGCCAACCTGAGATCCTGGTTCAAGAAAGAAAGGGTGGAAGCAGCTGAGGAATGACACCCGAGCGTGTCTTCTGGCCTGCTCACATGTACAAGCACAGTCATGTGGACACACGCAGTCACACGAGCACCCACAGTCTGTGCGTGCACACACACCCCTTAGTTTGTTTACAGCTGAAGAACTGGATGCCACTCTTTGTATACTGTGCAGGGTGACGTTGTAGGTCTGGAGCAAGGTGGAGGGAAGACAGAGGTGATGGTGACCGAGGGTGTGACGACTGTGGCCTACACCCTAGACGAGGGCCTGACTGAGTTTGGAACAGCCAAATCCCGTGAGAGGCTGCTGACAACCAGTGTGGTGGTGAGATGATGTGGGCATAGGGGACTCCTGCAGTGACTGCTCAGTGGGACCCTGTAATCATGGGAGGAGCCTTTCTTCCCCCCTCCTGCTGCCCCAGCAGCACCAGGGTTCCTCTCTGCTCCTCGAGATCCTGCTTCACTCCTGTGCTTTCTTCCCTCCCTCCCTCTGCAGGGCAACAGCCTTCTTGGAGACCCTGGAGATGACCCCAGAAACAGAGGGGAAGTGCAAAACCTTGAGCAAACTGGCCCTGGAGGCAAGGCTGAGAAGTGAGATGATAGGGGAGTTCAGTCAATCACATTTTGTTTGTGGGGCATGTCGCCCTTAGGCTAAAGTTTACCTATAAACCTGGCAAGTGTGCTTCCTCTAGCTCTCTCTCTCTCTCTCTTTCTCTCTCTCTCTCTCTCTCTCTCTCTCTCTCTCTCTCTCTCTCCTGGCTCCTGCGTCAGGACGGATCTTTTGGATTCTGGTGTAAACTGGTGTTAAGTCTTACTTCTGTTTATTAAAGCTGTATATTTTGTATTAAGATAGCCTGGGGACTTTTCTTTACTGAACGCCCTGCGACATCAGTGAGAGTGTGTGGAACCGAATCCTGGCAACTAGGAGGCCTGTGGGTAGTCACCTATGGGCTGCTTCTGTCCTGTGTGTGGGCACTGCTCCCCCCACACCCCACTAACAGTATGAGCCTAGCCGGTGCACTTACTGCAAACACCCTCCTACTCTAGATCAATATAGCTTTTAAAAAATAGTTTTAAATTCTGTGAATAAGAATGTCAATGTGTGGGTTTGTGCACATGAGTGCCAGTGCCTGCCAAGGTCAGAAGAGAGTGTTGAACCTCCTGGAGCTGGAGTTCCAGGCGGTCTTGAGCCACCTTGATAAAGGTGCTGGAACCAAACCCCAGTCTCCACAAGAGCAGTACACACTCATGATTGCAGAGCCGTCCCTAATATGAATATGCCCTAATGTTTTAGCTTCTCCTTTACAAAGTTCTCCTTTAACAGGCTGTTTCTTGTTTGTATTATTACTTTTTATATATTTAAGGTTTTTATGTTTTTAAGATTTAGTCACTTTTCTATTACTGTGGCAAAACACCGTGACCAAGGCAGCCTATAAAAGAAGCATGAAATGAGCTTACAGTTCCATGGGGTTAGAATCCATGATGGGTGCAGTGCAGGCATAGTGGCCTGGACAGCTGAGAGCTCACATCTTGGAACCAGCAAACACAGCACTGGAGATGGCAGAAAACTTTTGAAACCTCAAAGCCTCACCCTCACCCCTTCTCCAACAAGGCTACACTTCCCAATCCTTCCCAAACAGTTCCAAATCCTGGGGACCAAACCTTCAAACATCTGAGCCTGTGGGAGGCAGTCTCATCTACACTGCCACATGTGTCTGTGTGAGGGTCCATATGTGGGTATGGCCACATGAATGATGGTCCCTGCAGAGGCCAGAGGTGTAGGATTCCCCTGGAGCAAGAGGAGCTTCAGGCAGTTGTGAGCCTTCATATGTAGGTACTGGGAATTGAACTCAGGTCCTCTGCAAGAGCAGTACACACTCTTAACCACTAAGCCATCTCTGCAGCCTGCCCAAGCATTTTAAACGTACCTCTGTGTCTTTCCTGGGTGTGGCACAAAGGTAATGAACACATTTGGGACCTCAGATTCCTTGAGATCAAACATTGGTTCAACTTTTCATCTTGTATACACTTAGGTCATTCATCCTTTCCAACCCTAGGATTTGGTTTTCTTCAGATAAACTGGGGGCACTGATGACAGCATTTACCACACAGTATTAGAAAGGAGAGTGGCAATGGTAAGGGTGGTGAAGAACAAGAAAATCTGCAAAAGACTTAGATGTAAGGACTCAGTAGTGTCAGCTGCTTCCCAGAAACAGTTTGAGCTTTTTCATATACACCCCTCCTCCCTCGACCCCATGTAAACTGTCTGCAAGTCCTAAGGACACTACCTTGTCTGTCTGTCTGTCTATTTACCTCTCCCCCTCCCCCCTTCCCTCCCTCTTTTTCTCTATTTGTCTACTTTTTACCTTTTGAGTGTATTTTATTTTTACATGTATGACTGTTTTGCTTTACATAGGTACCCATGTATGCCTGGCACCCATGGAGGTCAGAAGAGGGCATCAGATCCCCTGAAACTGGAGTTACAGATGGTTGTGAGCCGCCTTGTAGGTGCTGGGAACCAAACTCTAGTCCTCTACAAGAGAAGAAAATGCTCTTAACTGCTAAACCATCCTTCCAGCCCTAGTCTTGTTTTTGTCTTGTTTTTTCAGATTTTTTAAAAAAATATTTATTTATTCATTATGTATACAATATTCTGTCTGTGTGTATGCCTACAGGCCAGAAGAGGACACCAGACCTCATTACAGATGGTTGTGAGCCCCCATGTGGTTGCTGGGAATTGAACTCAGGACCTTTGGAAGAGCAGGAAATGCTCTTAACCTCTGAGTCATCTCTCCAGCCCCAGATTTTGTTTTTAAGCAAAGTCTTGTGTAGCCCATGCTGGCCTCAAATTTCAGATATAGTCAAGGGTGACCTTGGAGTTCTGATCCTCCTGCCTCTTCCTCTCAGTGCGGAGATTGCAGGCTTGCACTGCCTCGCCTAGTTTATTCAGTGGTGGGGACAAAACCCAGAGCTTAATGAACATTAGAGTGTTCAACCAACTGAGCTACACCCCAGCCTAGGTCTTAGTCTTCACACATATTCCAAGTCTGAAATCTGGCCTGGCCACACGACCACCAGTGCAGACCACCAGCATCTCCCACCCTCAGTCGTACGAAAGCCTCTTCCTTAGCCTTACTGATGTTAGCCTTGTCCTTCAACATCTGTCCATCACACAGTGGGGACCCACAGTGTAGACCAAGTTGACCTCAAACTCAGTGATCTTCTCAGATTCCCCAGTGTTTAGGTTAAAAACCTATGCCATGACATTTGACCTATTTTTTTTTAAACTAAGGGGCTAGAGAGATGGCTCATCAGTTAAGAGCACTGGTTGCTCTTCCAGAGGTCCAGGATTCGATTCCCAGGACTCACCTAGAAACTTATAGTCTTCTGTAACTCCAGTCCTTGTGATCCAATGCCCTCTTCTGGCCTTGGGGAAAACCAGGCATGCATGTGGTGTACAGACCACATGGAACATAGACATATATGCAGACAAAATGCCCACACACATAAAATGAACATTTTTGAAAACCATCAATATAGGACCAGCAAGATGGCTCAGTGGTTAAAAGGTCTTGCTGCATAAGCCTACTACTGATGAGCGTTCAATCCCCAGAACCCACAGGAGATGGAGAGAATCAACTCCACAAACACAGCATAACACAGGCATGCCTGCATTCACCCACATGTAATACATACACACAAACAATAACTAAAATAATTTTTAAGACAATCAATTAGAGGCTGGAGAGATGGCTCAGTGGTTAAGAGCACTGGCTGCTTTTCCAGAGGTCCTGAGTTCAATTCCCAGCAACCACATGGTGGCTCACAACCATCTGTAATGAGATCTGGTGCCCTTTTCTGGCACGCAGGCATACATGCAGGCCAAATACTGTATACATAATAAATAAATATTATTTTTTTTAAAAAAGACTATCAATTAGAGGCCTGGGACTTGCCTAGCACACGTGACACCTGGCTTTGATCCCCAGCACCACATATGCAAGACATTATAGCACATGCCTATAATTTCAGCATTTGGGAAGTGGAGGCAGGAGGATCAGAAATTCCTTGACTATATAATGAGTTCATGACCAGCATGGGCTACATGAGACCCTGTACATAAAACAACAACCATAAACCTGCTGTGTTGTATAACTGTTTTTGCCTAGAATTTTCCAGTAGTTTACTCTTATATTCCATATAAAACCTAGAATGCTTGCTGTGGCCAGGGGTGCAAGTATTTGCCTCTGCTTCTTTCTTAGGCCAGTTATCTGCTCGCCCAGCAGTTTCTAGCCACATCGTACCCCTTGGCTCTGAGCATGCCCTCCTCATCCTTGCTGGGCATGTGTTGCACAGCCATCCGCTCTGCCATATCCTTCCATGACTTAACTCCCTTAACTTTTTTTCTATTGGCATAGATTAAGCATATACACTAATGGGTTTCCTTATGGCGTGTAATTCATTTTTACCATATTCACCCCATTGCCCTCTCTTGTCCCCTCTCACTGCCTCTGATCCCCTTCTTCCCAGCTAGCCCCTCTGCTACCTTTGGCTTTTAATGATTCCGTGAGTTTCTTTTAGAGTTGCTTACAGGAGCATGGGTGGGTGAGGGGTTGCTTACAGGGGTGTGAGAGAGGGGTTGCTTACAGGAGCATGGGTGGGTAAGGGGTTGCTTACAGGGGTGTGAGTGAGGGGTTGCTAGCAGGGATGTGGGTAAGAGGTTGCTTACAGGGGTGTGAGTGAGGAGTTGCTTACAGGGGTATGGGTGAAGGGTTGCTTACAGGGGTGTGAGTGAGGGGTTGCTAGCAGGGATGTGGGTAAGAGGTTGCTTACAGGGGTGTGAGTGAGGAGTTGCTTACAAGGGTATGGGTGGGTGAGGGGTTGCTTATAGAAGTGTGGGCACCTTACCAGTGGCCACACCACTAAAGAAGTGTCTTTCCCTCCCCCACCAACCATTAACTGCCCTTAGATCCTGAGGGAGGGCTGGGACCTCTTGAGTGTCTCCATCCCCATAACAGGCTATGTCAGTCCCCACATGGCAGAGCCATGTCATACCTGGAAGACAACATCCTCCCTTTCTTCCAACTCTTACATTCTTCCCATTCCCTCTTCCATGATGTTCCCTGAACTTTGATACATATGTGCCATTTTAGGCTGAGCATTCAACCGTCCCCCACCCTCATTATTCTGACCAGTTAGTTATGTTCCTGCAGTTACATCTGCCACTACATGAAGAAGCTCCTCTGACCAATGCTGACCGCAGCACTGATCGAGGGCATAAATGTAATTATTTGGAAGGCAGTCTGGTGAGCACATCATGTGCATTTAGCAAAAAGTGACAGCCGTCACTTCCCAACTAGGGCCTGTGACTTCCCGATCACAGACTCTGGGCCAGTTTTACAGTACCAGATGTGAATTCCCTCTTACAGGGCAAGCCTGGAATCCAACGAGAAAACCCTTGGTTCCCTCATTAACAGACTTGTCACTTTAGCAGTGAGCATATTTTTGCCTGGCCAGTGACTAGCTGCTTCTTGTGTTCCGGTCCCAGCCAGTTTCAGTGGTCTCGGCCCCTGTGGCAGCTGCTCATTTTACTCTTCATTCTTTCCCTGAGAGCAAGGCTTTTACCTTCCTGTGCCTCTGTGGGCTTTCTGTGACAGTCAGCAGTGTCTGCACACACTAGATGCCACTACCTGTTTGTTGAACCAGTGACTGAATGACAGCCCTGTACTACTGTAACGTGGTATCATTGCCTCTGTACTGACTGAATGACAGCCCTGTACTACTGTAATGTGGTATCATTGCCTCTGTACTGACTGAATGACAGCCCTGTACTACTGTAACGTGGTATCATTGCCTCTGTGCTGACTGAATGACAGCACTGTACTACTGTAACGTGGTATCATTGCCTCTGTACTGACTGAATGACAGCCCTGTACTACTGTAACGTGGTATCATTGCCTCTGTGCTGACTGAATGACAGCCCAGTACTACTGTAACGTGGTATCATTGCCTCTGTGCTGACTGAATGACAGCCCTGTACTACTGTAACGTGGTATCATTGCCTCTGTGCTGCAGGTGCTTTTCTGCTTTGGGTCATGTGGCAAAAGCTCGATTGCTGCATGAGACCAATGAGATTGCAGATCAGGTGTCCAGGGAATATGCAAGTATCGTCCTCTTGCTTCATTCAGTCTCCCAAGCTGGAGTTTCTGTTAGTTTTCTTCCTGATTCCTACTTTCCCAGCTTCTCTAGCTTCCACCCTACCCACTTTGGAATTGCCTGTGAAACCTCAGGCTGCTAAGTCCCTTAAAGATCCTTAGCTTCTCAAGTCTGCTAGCCCCCATGTCCTCCTGGCCTCCCTGTGTCCACCTGCGCCGAATGACCAAACCTCCTTTTCCCTGTAGGGTGGAGAAGGAACTGACTTCTATCAGGTCCGAGCACGACTGGCCATGCTGGAAAAGAACTACAAACTGGCAGAGATGATCTTCTTGGAACAGGTAAGGGGAGATGAGGAGCAGGATGGAAGAGGGGATTTGGGAGGGGAAAAAGGATGAAAGACCAAGACTTCCAAAAGTTGGGAGAGAACTTTTAGGTTTAGAGAGTTCATCCCATGCCTTCTTTAGGTTTTTCAGTTTCTCCTCTGTTAGTCTTTTTTTTTTTTTTAAGACAAGGTTTGTCTATGTAGCTTTGGAGCCTGTCCTGGAACTCGCTCTATAGATCAGGCTGGCCTCAAACTCACAGAGGTCCACCTGCTTCTGCCTCTCAAGTGCTGGGATTAAAGGTGTGCGCCATCTAGGCAAACATCCTTCTTTGGTTTTACTTTCTTCTTCCTTTCAAAAAGTATCTTAGCTCCTATCTACTCCAGAACGTGTCTTTGCAACCTTTTATTTCATTTATTTATTTGTTTGTTTGTTTATTAGTCTTTGCAATTTTATGCACAAGGTAGATCCAAGTTTTTGTGGCACCCAAAACACATAGTCTGAGGAGCCTTCATTAAGATAAATTGCTTTGAGTACCTGTGCAAACAAGGAGCCCAGTAGTCTATAAGAAATTTATCACTGAGTCAGGTGCATAGCTCAGTGGTTGATCTTGGGCTTAAAATGTGCAAAGCACTCAGTTCAGTTTTTGATGCACACACACACAGCATGTTCATGCCTGGCATCTTAGACAGTCTGAGCAGGATGTATTGATGCTCTGCCTTCCCGGGGTCCTCTTTCTTTTGTGTGAATGCTCTTAACCCTTAGAATGCAGTGGAGGAGGCCACGGACATGTACCAGGAGCTACAACGCTGGGATGAGTGTATCACTGTGGCCAAGGCCAAGGTATTGTTCTGTCTTCTCTGCATGATTGTTCACGACTTGGCATCACCAATTTTAGCTGTCTTTCTAAGGAAGCCATAGGATCTGGAATGGGGCTGGGGCTGGCTGATAAGGTGAGGGATTAACATATTGGTGGAATGGGTGGAATGGGAGGAGCCACACTGTCCCAGAAGAGGAGCAGAAGAGACATGGAATCCCTAGCTCCCTCTGTGATGTCCAGGGACACCCAGCCCTGGAAAAGCTGCGCAGGGATTACTATCAATGGTTAATGGACACACAACAAGAGGAGCGAGCAGGTGAACTGCAGGAGAGTCAAAGGGATGGGCTGGCAGCCATCAGCCTCTACCTCAAGGCTGGGCTCCCTACTAAAGCTGCGTGGCTGGTGCTGACCCGCGAGGAGCTGCTGGCCAACACGGAGCTGGTAGAACACATCATCATGGCCCTCATCAAAGGGGAGCTCTACAAAAGGGTATGTGGGCTGCCTCTTCCCGGTCATTATCCACCCAAGGAGACCTGGGGGTTCATAACTCTCCCTGACTGCCAGCATTTCTTCTTTGGGGAGCTGATTCCTGACTCTGTGTTCAGAGTTTCATTGTAGTCATGTGTTGGCAGGCTGGTGATCTCTTTGAGAAGATTCGAAACCCACAGTGGGCCCTTGAGTGCTACTGTAAAGGCAATGCATTCATGAAAGGTACTAGGTGCTTATCAGCTGTCTTTACCACTGTACACTCCTGCCCACCCAGTATCCCAGCATCTCCTTGGGGACATCTCTTCAGGCTGACTGGCTTTGTTTCCTCTGCATTCCTCCACTTGTCACCCATCCGTCCGTACTTCATTTCCCTGTTCTGTTTCCCTGGGTCCCATCCCTGGGATTCTGAGCCAAGTGCCTCTTCTGTCCGTGATAGCGGTTGAGCTGGCACAACTGGCTTTCCCGTGAAGGTTGTGAGGCTGGAAGAGGCCTGGGGGTGGTACTACCTGGTGCAGCAGAAGCTGCTGGATGCAGCCATCAATCACTACATTGAAGCCAGGTATGGCAGCACAGGGCACAGGGATCTGGGCATGACGTGAGAAACTGTGGGCGAAGGAGGACGGCACGGCCTAAAGGAAGAGATCTCAGAATGTAGGTTAGGATGTGCTTGGGGTCTCTATTCTTCCATCTTCCTCTCTCCTCATACATATTAATGTCTTCCCTGACTATGCCAGGTGCTCCATTAAAGCAATTGAGGCTGCTCCGGGTGCTCGCCAGTGGAAGAAGGCAATTTATATATTAGATCTCCAGGACTGAAACACTGCGTCTAAATACTATCCTCGTGTGGCCCAGCACTATGCGTCTCTGCAGGAGTATGAGGTGAGGAGAAGTCCCGTTTCTGCAGCTCTGAGCAGTGCAGGGCGGTAAGGACGTCCCCTAGAACAAGATATGGGGCAGCTCACCAAGATCTTCCTGCTGGAGCGCAGCCATCACGTCCCTACCATCATCCCAGCATGGCACAAATATGATTTCTAGCTCCCTTTCCTGTGCCAGCTCATGATTCTTCATGACTGACTCTAGCATAGCTAGTGTAGATCGCCCTATGTGGCAGAAATGTGAAGTTCCACCTGAATATGTGGCTCAGCAGTTGAGAATACTTGTGTGCAACTGGGAGAATCTACGTGGTCTCACACATGCCTGTAGCCCCAGAGCTGTGGGGGTGAAGCCCTACTGGGGCTTGCTGGCCACCAGCCTAGCTAAAAGACACATGCTCCAGCTTCAGAGACCAACCTGCCTCAAAGAAACAAGGCAGAGGGCAATAGAATTAACACTCTGTACTCTTACTCCTGTGTTTATGTGTGTGCCTAACACATGTGCATACACCACACATACGTGCACCACACACACACACACACACACACACACACACACACACACACACAGTGCTTTGATCTAGTGTTTCTCCTAGAGACACATTTTCTTGTACTCATCTTTCCTGCAGTATCACTACAAAGTGGTGGGCCAGGCTCTCCACCACCCCTGTTGACATCTTTGCAATTTCAGATTGCTGAGGAGCTCCACACAAAAGGAGACCGGACCAAAAATGCTACAGACATGTAGACCCAGGCTGGCCGCTGGGAGCAAGCCCACAAGGTAATGAATGAGCAGTGTCTATTAGGAAAGAACTCTGCGTTAGTGGCCACCATGTTGCCTCACTTCTTGATCTCCGATACCCCTCCTTTACTAGTTCCCTGAAAGCTAAGAAAGTACTAAAATACAGCCTTGACAGTTTGGATCCTGTCCCTTAGCCCGCACTTCAGCTTGTGGACCAGGGAGCCAGGCATTCTGAACTACCATTCCAAAGCCCCTGGTCCCTTGATAGCGCTGTCATCTCCCCTACACTGCAGACCTCAGTAGAGTAAGCAGAGGCGTGGTAATGTAGCGTGTCCTACATATCTGTCTCTCAGGCCTCGGCAGAATGGAGCTCTTCATGGGCTCCTGATGGGCATGACATTGCCTGGACTGAGAGTGGCAGTAACTAAATGCCAGTGATTGCTGGGCAGACTCAGAGTTTCCATGTGGCCTGCCACCTGAACCTCTGGGTTCCATGTTCACAGCTGGCAATGAAATGCATGCGGCCAGAGGATGTGTCAGTGCTGTACATCACCCAGGCCCAGGAATTGGAGAAGCAGGGCAAGTACCGAGAGGCTGAACGGTGAGTGTGGAGAAGGGATGGGGCTGAGGACTTGTGGCCTCCTCCCAGAAGCAGTGGCAGCAGGGATCTAGCTGTAGGAGGCTCCAGGTGCATCCCCTGTCCTCAGGCTGTATGTGACAGTGGAGGAGTCTGACCTTGCCAACACCATGTTCCAAAAGCACAAGTTGTATGATGATATGATCCGCCTGGTAGGGAAGTACCACCCAGATCTACTCAGACACACACCTTCACCTGGGCGAGGTGAGCCTTTTTACCCCTGCCCATGCCTCCCAGCCAGTATCCATCACCCCTTCCATCATGATGCACTACCCCACAGGAGCTGGACCAGCCAGTATCCGTCACCCCTTCCATCATGATGCACTACCCCTCAGGAACTGGACCAGTCAGTATCCATCACCCCTTCCATCATGATGCACTACCCCACAGGAGCTGGACTAGCCGGTATCTGTCACCCCTTCCATCATGATGCACTACCCCACAGGAGCTGGACCAGCCAGTGTCCGTCACCCCTTCCATCATGATGCACTGTCGCGACCGCCTCACCAGCAAGGAAGACGCAACACCGGACTCTTCTAACTGCGGTTTATTCAGGATCCTTGATTAATCTTCTGACCTCTCTCTCCCGGCAAAGCCAGCCCACAGCTTAAATAACCTCTGGGTAGCCAACCCCAGCAAGCCACGTGGGAAATGCAGATAGGTCCAGAAACGCGGAAGCAAGTCAGATCCTTAGCGTTAGTCATATATATGGAGTTGTTCACGACCGAGAGCACTCACCGTGGGGAAGGTGGAAGGCGGAAACCAGCGCCATCTTTAAGGCGCGGCATCACGCAGCTCTCTACAGTGCACGACCCCACAGGAACTGGAGGCAGAAGGCCGACTGCAGGAAGCTGAGTATCACTACCTTGAAGCCCAGTAATGGAAGGCAACTGTGAACATGTACCAGTACAGTGGGCTCTGGGAGGAGGCCTACCGGGTGAGGAGTTCATGCATCCTTCTTTCCTGGTCTTACATGACAACTTTTAACTAAAGTCACAAAGACCTGAGTATTTCTGTCTGAAGTACAGCCATACCTGTCTATATAGCATTTACTTATAATTTTAATGGTTTATGGCTTTCCTGAAGCCATCCTCTGTCCCTAAATACTGTGACCCTATGTTAAGAGACCTGGGAGCTGGTCCTCTTCAGTGTTGATCTGGAGCAGGATCCTGATCCTCATCACAGCTGGGGCAGGAGGCCAGAGGAGACAGGGGGCAACTGTGCAGTGGGCAATGCTCTAACAACTTTGCTTTACAGGTGGCCAATCTCATGGAGGAGCCAATGCCCACAAACACATGGCCTATCTGTGGGCGAAGAGTCTGGGAGGAGAGGCTGCAGTTAGACTGCTTAACAAGCTGGGGCTTCTAGAGGCTGCCATTGACCATGCTGCTGACAACTGGTGGGTCTCAGTGCAGTCTCCTCTCCTTCAGCTCCATCCCACTCAGAGCAGTCCACACAAGGAAAACTGACAAGAAAACTGGAAAGTATTTTCAAAAGCTGAAGCAGAAGTAAAAACATGTGAGCTAGGCATAGTGGTGCCAGTGTATAATCCTGCCACTTCCAGGTGGAGGCAGAAGGATCAGAGGTTCAGGGCCAGCTTTAGCTACATAGTAAGTCTGAGGCCATCCTAGACTATATGATATCATGCTTCAACAAAACAAACTAAAGAGTGAAAAATTGGCCAGGCATTATAATAATGCATAATTTTGGTTTTTTTTTTGTCACTGTTGGTGGTTGCGTTTTTTGTTTGTCTGTTTTGAGACAGGGTTTCTCTGTGTAACAGTCCTAGCTATCCTGGAACTCACTTTGTAGGCCAGGCTGGCCTTGAACTCAGAGATCCACCTGCCTCTGCCTCCTGAGTGCTGGGACTAAAGGCATGTGCCATCACTGTCTGGCACAAGTAGATCTCTATGAGTTCAAGACTGGCATGGTCTACACAGTGAGTGAGTCTCAGGTCAGGCAGCCAAGGTTACATAGTGAAACCCTGTATCAAAAGAGAGAGAGAGAGAAGGAAAGAAAGAGAACATAGCAGAGAGAGATCTTTGGAAGGGAGGTGTTTTATCAGTGGTTCTAGAGAGACAGGTGGGGCAGGAACAGCATGAAAAGTTAGAACCTAAGTTAGGGCTTAGGGAGGCCGTGGGGCGGGGGAGGGTTGGGGCAAGTGGGTGAAGCCTGAATATTTCAGGGGTCCTCGTGAACCCCAACCCTTGAGCTCCGGGCATTTGCACATCTAGTCCCATCCACCCGACAAGTGATCTTACGACAGCAAAGAGAGTTCAATTATGACCTTTATTGATTTTAAATTTATCCATTTATCCATTCTCACTCCCCTCCTAGATAGCTCTTTGATTCCTGAGGGTGCAGGCAGTGGTTGAGTGAAGGGGCAGCTAGGTGAAGATTTGCAGGATATAATTAATAGGGGCAGATCTCTCCTTATCTATTAACTTTATGCCTCCAAACTTGCCCAACTTTGGGGGTTTGGAGTGTGGTCCCTAGGAGAGTTCAATAAGCCTTGAACTCTTTCGACAAGCTATGTCTGGGGCTCTCCTTAGGGGAACTGTGCCGGAGCCTCCCCTTGGGGTTGTGATGGAGTCTTGCATGGTGACCTTGCTGGTTCCTCTCTAAGCGTCGGCTCCTCTCAGAATGATCACGACTGCTCTCAGAGGGGCTGTAGTGAGTTCTCTGAGAATGACTGTGGTGGAGTCCAGAAGAAGGTCTGTGTAGCCTGGACTTAGAGGGACTGCGGTAACCCCTTCCAGAAGAGCTACGCCTTGTCCTGCCAGAAGGTCTGGAAGGGGGTCTCTCAGAGACAGTATCATGGCTCCATTCTGAAGAACTGGTCCATGTCCTCCGGATGGGACTGAGATGGCTCCTTTTTGAGGGGCTGCGGCATCTCTGAAAAGGGGGACTGTGTTGGTTACTCCCATAGAGACCGAGCCAACCCTTGGAGGAGGGATTATGTCCCCATCTCTCTGGAGAGCTACTACGAGTACTCTCTGAGGAACTGCGAGGCCTTCTCCCAGAAGATGCCCATTTGCCATCTCCTCCTTGCTTAGGGGTGAAACATGTGAACCTCTGCTTGATAACGGGTGTACTGGCCCATTTGCCATCTCCTTCTTGCTTAGGGGTGGAACCCGTGAACCTCTGCTTGATAATGGGTGTACTGGCCCATTTGCCATCTCCTTCTTGCTTAGGGGTGGAACTCGTGAACCTTTGCTTGATAATGGGTGTACTGGCCCATTTGCCATCTCCTTCTTGCTTAGGGGTGGAACCCGTGAACCTTTGCTTGATAACGGGTGTACTGGGCCATTTGCCATATCCTTCTTGCTTAGGGGTGGAACCCGTGAACCTCTGCTTGATAACGGGTGTACTGGCCCATTTGCCATCTCCTTCTTGCTTAGGGGTGGAACCCGTGAACCTTTGCTTGATAACAGGTGTACTGGCCCATTTGCCATCTCCTGGTAAGCAATCATCCTCATCTTTTCCTTTGGGGTACAAGTTTTTGCTTGACCACAAGTTGTCTAGACTAGACCTGTCCTCAGGCTTCTGTCTATTAATAGTCAAAATTCTGTGTGCTCTTTGGAATGCCTGCTTTAGGCCCTGAAAAAGCAGCTGGATGAACTTGGGCTGGATGGATTTCTTAGGTTGTCTCTTTGAAGAAACAGTGCTGGTTTGAGCGGTTTCGATACTCTTGCTCCTCGATGGATCTGTCCGTGTTCCAGAAGGACTCTCTTCTGTGGTTCTACTGTTTTTGTAGAGCTTTGTGTTTTGTGTTTTAAGTTCCTTGGTGATTTTCTTCATTGAATATTTTAAGTCTGAGGTCTTTCTGAGTCTTGATTTAGCCCATTTTTCATCCCGGTTACTTTCAAAGCCACTCTCTGACACAGAGAGAACCTCACAGGATTCACACTGCCCAGAGTCTTTGGCTTCTGTCTTCCCTGCCACACCATGGCTGCCCCATTGCTTTTGCCTCCTGGGAATTGGTACAGAAGCCGGAGACTGGGGAGATCTGGACTGGAAATCTCTTGTAGAAGTTGGACTCTTGGAAGCCGTAGTATAGATTTTAGCTTTCCTTTGTGATGGTGAGGAAGGGTTCTTCCATGTGTCTGTTCTCTTTCTCCCACAATACTTTGAGGCCTGAGGTCTTTTTCTCAAGTGCAACCTAAACACAGGATGCAACCGAATCTCACCATGGCCTTCAGAATTTCTTATAAGGTGAATCTGTGGGTAGATGAGAAGGTAAGCCCCAGAAGCAGACTGTAACTTATGAGAGCACCCAAATCCTGAACATTTGCCACACTGCAAACAGATGGGGTATTTCAGGACAGGACCTGACCCTGGGGGTGGAGGGACGTTGTGGGGTATTTGACTCCGTAAGAGTTTTGCCGCTATCTTTAGCTGTAGATCTTTTAGGAGCTCTTCTGAGAGATCGGTCTCGGTCTCAGAAAAATTACTTGCCGTTAGGGAGTGGTGAGCCTCAAAAGTTCTTGTCTGTGAATCGCTCTGGGAGATTTCACTCAGCTCCCAGGAAACAGGATCTTCCCTATCGTAAAGTATCCCGAGAGGAGACTCTGGTTTTCCTAAGACAGGAAACTGGGCCCCTGTACATGAGACAGGTATGTGCTGAGTGACTTCCTGGAATATATCACTGAGTTTTGAGTTTGTTTTTAGTCCCAATCTGGGACCAGAGTACTGCTGTATTATGGAGGATGTGGATCCGCGTGTCCACATCTTTAAGGGCATTCTTTTCTCATGACCACGACATAGAATATGTCTCTGAATATAGTTTTTGACAACTGAAGTCTGTGAAATAATCCTTGGACCCCTCTCTAGTAGGCTCTGAGAAAATTTCATCAGTTCAGCTGGAACCCCAAATAAATTCTGAATAGATCGGCAGATATCCATAGTGGCTCCTTCTGTTAAAAACGGTTGAGAACAAAGCTTCCTTTCCATAGTGGTTCCCAGAACATTCCCCAGCATTAGCATATTGGAGAGATATTTCCTGGGTAGTCGCTGCCTACAGACATGACTTTCCCAGATGTTCAGTTGTCTGCCCAGGAAAGAACGGATAGAGTTTCTTCGAGATCCTAATCCTGCCTGAAACTCCGAGGGTAGTAATCTCAGTGGATACGGAGAATAGCTATGCAGTGAATTCCCAAATTCTTCCATTTGCTTCTTTTCGGTTGATTCCTTAGTTAAGACATCCATTTCCCAGATCTCAGGATATAGGGATCCCACAGAGTTCCCTGTTTTATCAGAGGGAAGGACCAAGGGAAGAGCTGATGACTGTATAATAGTGTCTGTGTAGGATTCTGGAGACTGCAAAATGCCAGCATTAAAGTTCTTCATATTCAAGGCTCTTGGCACTTCTGGCATTCCAGAACCCTGAAGGGGCCCTAACTCGGTTGTTTTGACAGAGCTTGAAGTAAATGGGATTGGAGGGCTGTTTATGAACCTAGAGAAGTAATTCTCTGCTTGTAACTTTTCTGATGTTATCGTTTCCGAATCTCTCTTCTGGCACACCCGTCCTTGGTTCAAATTCATTTCCAGTACTTTAGGAGATTCTCTTTTGATTCCTACAGATTTTCGAGCCTGAAGCCTTTGCTTGTGAGTTAATACTGGAGGTTCCTCAAGTGGAGATGTTTGCTGTAAAATTAATTCTGTAAAATTCTCTTGAATATTTGCCCTTCGAGTTTGGTCTATAGGTTTTATCTTGTCTTGAAGATGTGGTCTTGAGAGTAAATTCAAAGAATCCTTTACTTTAATTCTTGATCTTGTGGCAACTCCTATTGGTTCTATAGCCTGGGGACTTGGTCCTGGTGCCAGCTCTTCAGATTTCACAATCAGAAGCAGTGGCTTGGGACGCAATATAGTTTTTATCACTTGAAAGCCTGATAATTCTATCGTTTCTAAAATCTGATGTGTTGGCTCTGCGATTAATTTCTTAGATTGCACATTTTGTAGCCAAAGTCTTGGAGCAAACTCTGAAACTATCGCATCACACAGTTTGGGAGTCAAATCAACATATTTTGACCCTTGAGAGGTCGGCTCCGGTATCATCACTGACTCTATAACTTGAAGTGGTGGTCCAGGAATCACTGTCACAGATTCAGAAACTTGAGGAACTTGAAGCTGTGTCTTTGCGGATTCTGTCACTTGATCGAGTGGCTTTGGGCTGATCCTTAGAAAGTTTATCATTTGATTAAGTGATTCTATTGGAGTTACATTTGCTTTTCCAATGCTTGCATTCTGGGGCTTTGTTAGATTCCTTACTACCTCTTCTGTCTGACATTCCTCAAATGCCAGCTCGACAGAGGCTGTATTTCCCACAACTTGATTGGTTGGCTGGGCAGCCAACTCTGAGAATTCTTCCCTTTGCAGCCATAGCTTAGATTCGGGAATCTGAGGTCCTGGTGTTATCCCTGGAGCAGAATCTGGAACATGGTAGAATGGCCTTGGTGTCGGTACTACAGATTGTTCCCTTGGGGTTCTTTTCTCAGAGCTCAGCACCACAGGTCCTAAGCCTTGAGGATATGGCCTTGGAGATTTTTCTGCGCATTCAGTCTCTCTATTTACTGGCATTGAAGTCACTCTAAGAAATTCTTTTCCTTGTTGCCTTGCCTTACAAGTTAGCACTGTCATTTCTGCAACATGATTCTTGAGGTCGGGGGTCATTCTCTTAGATCCTGTGGCTGGTTGGGTCTGTAACTGCTTGAAATCTTTCGATTGAGTCCACGAATGAGAAAGAAACTCCAGAGTTTCTAGGCTCTGGTAGTTTTTCTGTGGGGTCAGTTCTGAGAAGTTTGAATCTTGATCACTTAGTGTTGGAGTCAGATCAACAAATTCTGGTACTTGAAGCCCTAGCGGCTGAGGCATCCCTGATGATTCTGTGACTTTATCCTTTGGCTTGGGGACTTGGTGCCTTATCTTCGTGTTCGTTTCTGCACAGTCCACCAGGTGGTGTGCTGGTCTACATGTCGCCTTAGAGGGTTCTGTGATTTGATCATTTGTTTGGGGAATTTGGTTCCCAAATGTCACATTTTGAAGGAATGGACTTGGTGATAAGCCCATGGAGTTTCCACTTTGTGGCAGAGACACTGATGATAATTTCACAAGTTTTACACTTTGTTCCCTTGACTCTGATGCTTTCATACATTGCGGCTGCGATTCTGGAATTAAATTTGAAAATTTGACACTTGTCAGGGCTGGTCCTGCCAAGGACTTCCTAGTGAACTCTGGTGTTACTACCATTGGCGTCTCATCTAAAGCAATCTGTTGGCGATTCATACTTTGCTGTTGGGATCCTAGCCTCAGCTGCGTGGGTTTTGTATCTTGAAGACACGGCTCTGGAGCAAAGAAAAACTGAACATATTGAGACCTGTGGCACGGAGCAAACTCTGAAGAGTTAGCACTCTGAGACTGTGACCCTGGCTTCACATGCATAGCTCTAACTGTTTGAAAACAAGGTCCTGGTGAAAATTCCTCACTTCTTAAGTCCTGCAGACCACAGCCAGGTGTCAGATTTACAGAGTTTGTACAAAGCAATGGCTGTTTGTTCAACTCTGGAAACATTCTACCTTCAGGCAGTGGTGTTGGTAAAACTTTCACAGAGTCCGCACCAGTTGACTGAGGCTTCAGAGTCAACACGGGTTGTGCGGTTTGCTGCCGTGACCCAAACTGCTTCTTCGAAAGTGGGATATCTTGAAACTTTGCCCCTACCATTAAGTTAGATGGCTTCACACCTTGAAAAGGGGGTCCAGCGTTCAATAGAACAGATCTTGTACACTGAGATTCTGATTCAAGGGACTTCATGTTTTGTAACTGTGGCCCTGAACCAAGCTTCACTAAATTTATGGGTTGTAATTTTAATCCTGGATTCAATTCAGAAAAATTCACACATTGTTCCTGTGGCCCAGGG
The DNA here is from genome assembly GCF_982192425.1 of Myodes glareolus. Lineage (NCBI taxonomy): Eukaryota > Metazoa > Chordata > Mammalia > Rodentia > Cricetidae > Myodes > Myodes glareolus. The sequence goes on from NC_142050.1 coordinate 6,772,132, forward strand.
TTGTGTTCTACAGGTGCTATACCTGCAATATTTGACCCTGGAGTTAATTCAAGCTTTAAATTTTGCAAGTGCTGTCCTGGGTTAACTGTTACAGGCATCTCTCTTTGAATTCCTGTCCCTGGGTTCAACTCAGAAAACTTCATACCTGGAAGTTTAGGAGCTTCTAAATGTGGCCCAGGGTTGTATCCCATAGAATCTGCAGACTGTGATTCTTGTCTTCGAGTACATGCAGAAAAATTCACATTTTGCAAATGTGTTTGGACACTGCACCAAACAGGATTTACACACATAATTTGTGGTGCTGGAAATGTTGTACCAGAATGCGTACCTTGAAGAAGTGGTCCAAGATTATTACTGTTAGAATGCTCACACTGAGGGTTTTGCCCTAGAGTGCATGCAGAAGACTTCACACCTTGCAAATGTGCTTTAGGATTGCACTCAGTGGAATTCGTACATGGAGGACTTGGCTCCGGGGTGCATGCAGAAGAATTCACACACGGAGAACTTGGTCCTGGGGTGCATATGGAAGAATTCACACATGGAGGACTTGGTCCTGGGGTGCATACGGAAGAATTCATACACGGAGGACTCGGTCCTGGGGTGCATACGGAAGAATTCACACATGGAGGACTTGGTCCTGGGGTGCATACGGAAGAATTCACACATGGAGGACTTGGTCCTGGGGTGCATATGGAAGAATTCACACATGGAGGACTTGGTCCTGGGGTGCATATGGAAGAATTCACACACGAAGGACTTGACACTGAAGTGCATGCAGAAGAATTTACATCTTGCAAATTTGGCTCATGATTGTACCCAGTAGAATCCACACATTGCAATTTTGGTCCTAAAATACACACAGAATTCATTCCATTAAAATATGGCCCAAGGTTGCACTCAGAATTTATATATCGAGGGTCTGGCTCTGGAATGCATACAGAGAAATTTGTGTTTTGCAAATATGGCCCAGGTTTATATTCACTGGAATTTGTATACTGAGAATTGGCATTGGGAGTACATGTAGAATTCACATCTTCCAAATGTGATACAAGGCAGAATTCGTTAGATGTTATGCCTTGAAGGTCTAGATCAGGGTGCAACTTAGACGATTGTACATTTTGTGTTCCTGTCTTGGATGTCATGATATTTTTACAGTGAATCTGTGGCCCTGGACTCAAGTCACAGAATGTCCTACCTTGCAATCGAGACTCATGTTTGAATTCCAGAGATGACTCATCTGGCAGCTTGGATTCTGTGCACACCTCAGGAACTTTTATCTCTTGCAACTGTTGCTCTGAAGTGAATTCCGTAGACTTCAGGTCTTGAAGCTTTGTACATACTTCTGATGACTTGATATGTTGCAAATGTGACTCATGACTGAAGACTACCGGTTTTATACTTTGAAGCTGTTGCTTTTGATTTAATTTGTGAAATTTCCCGTCTTGCTTCAGGTTTCCAGCACTGAGTTCAGAAGGTACCACACTATAGATTGTTGAGTCCGAGTCCTGCTCAGCAAATCCCACAACCTGCAATTCTGCACCATGATTGATCCCCATATCCTTCACTGCTTGGACATTTGTAGGTTCGGGTTGCACGCCTTTCAACTTTGATCCAGTCTTGACTGCCTCAGGTTCCATACCTTGAAGATATAATTCTGGGGCTAACATGGACCGTTTCCCGTCCTGGAACTGAGGGGTTTTCAGCTGCAAAATCTTCCTGTCAAGTGCCTTGCAGAAAGTCCGCCTAAGAGATTTTACATCCTGCCACAGCGACTGGGCCTCAAAGCCCATGAGTTTCTCTCCTTGAAGCATGTCCTCTGGAAATACTTCATAAGTCTTCATACCCTGCAAGTATGGGCGAGAACTGACCTCTGTAGGTCCTGCATCTTCATGCTTTATCCCCAGAACTGACTTAGATTTCTCATCTTGTAACTGAGGGCCCGGGTTGAACTCCACAGAGTTCCCACTTGGAGACTTTGACTCCACTGTCAAAGATTCCATACCTTGGAGCTTTTTCCCATGAGCCAACTCAGACAGCTTTTTATTTTGTGGCTGTGGTCCTGAATTAAGGTCCATTGCTTTTACACCTTGGGATTTTATATGTGTTGCCAGCTTGGAAGATTTTATACTTGCAACATGATGTTCCATTGAGTTTACACCTTGAAGTTTCATACCCAAGATCTGCTCAGGATATTTCAAATCTTGTAAAGGGGGCGCTGAGTCCAGCTCTATTGATTTTGTGCCCAAAAACATCTTTGGGGTGAAACCAGGTTCCTTACCTTGTAACTTTGAAGTAGGTTTGCTTTCTACCAATCGCACACCATGAACCCTCTTCTCTGTAAGGACTTCAGATGGCATACCTTGTAATTGTGGTCCAGGAGTAAAGCCCATAGCTTTGACATCTTGGACCTTTATACCCATGATTGTCCTTGAAGATTTCAGATCTTGTAACTGTGGGCCTGATTCACAGTCTTCCATCTCCATTTCTTGGGACTTTGTCCTCAGAACTGAATTGAATTTTGTACCTTGCCACTGTGACCCATGTTTACAGTCTAGCCGGACACTTTGATTGGCAAATGGCTTACCTTGACTTGACGTGACACATTTTATATTTTGGGACTCTGTTTCAGGTGTCAAGTCAGAACATTCTGCACTTTGCCACTGAGGCCCAGAGTTGATCTCAGATTGAGGCTGTGTTCCTGGGGGTGACCCTAAGAGTTTCACTTCTTGTGGTTGAATTCCAGGGTTCAATCCAGGAGAGCCTGTGCCTCCTAAGTGAAACCTGGGTTTGGATGGGAATTTTATATTGTTAATCTTTGACCTTAAGTGTGGGTCACAGCCTTTCATACTTCTAAACTGGAGCTCCGATTTAAAATCAATAGTTTTGAACCCGTGAGACTGTTGTTCCGGGGTTGACCCTGAAGGTTGTTTACTTTGTAACTTCTGCCCTGTAGTAGTTAACTCACTAGAAGTCTTCGCGTTTCTTAGTTGTGCCAAAGGGTTTAACTCTTTTGCCGTGACATCTTCAGATTGTAACCTAAGATTCAGTGTAGATTTCTTAGCTTTATAGTCAGACACTGGGATCCACTGAACAGATTTCGTATTTTCAAGCTGTAATCCACGGTGTAATGCCACACTTTTTACACCCTCAGCCTGTGGCTCTGATCCGTGGTGTAATGCCATACTTTTCACACACTCAGACTGTGGCTCTGAGTTTTCCCCTTCTTGTAACTCTGGTTCCGGGGACGCCTCGGGGGTTTTTATGTGCTGTACTTTTGGCTCAATGTTAAAATCCACAGATTTATTCCCTGGAAGCTTTGGCCCTACAGTCGTTTCAGGTGGTTTCATACTTCCCAACTGTATGGATAATTTCTGTTCTATAGATTTGACGCCTTGAGATTGTGACCCACGATTTAACCCTAAACGCTTCACACCACGGAACTCAGGTCCTGGTGGATCTTGGTTTTGAGGCTGTGGTTCTGAAGTGGATGTGACATTTTCTCCTTTCTGTAACTCTGGTTCTGGGGACAATTCAGGTGTCTTCATATGGTGTACTTGTGATTCAAGGTTAAAACTCACAGATTTTTCTCCTTGAAGTTTTGGCCTTACAGTCGTCTCTGATGGCTTCACATCTCCCAACTGTATGGACGTCCGTTCTGTAGATTTGACACCTTGAGATTGTAACCCATGATTTAATCCTAAAACCTTTACACTGTGGAACTCAGGTTCTGGAATCCACTGGACAGATCTTACACTTTCAGCTGGTGGATCTTTGTTTTGATCCACAGTTTTGATTCCTTGAGGTTGTGGCTCTGATGTTAAGTCAAAAGTTTTTGTTTTCTGAAGCCCTTGTGCTAGCGGAGAGGTTTTTACTTGCTGTGACTGTGGCTCAAGGTTAAACCCTACAGATTTTTCTTCTTGAATTATTTTAGACCCGACAGTCAATTCAGAGGGCCTCACACCTCTCCATTGTGTAGATGGCTTCAATTCTGTACGTCTGGCACTTTGAGATTGCAACCTAAAGTCTGGCCCTACCCATTTCTCACTTTGAAACTCAGATATTGGTATCCATAGGACAGATTTTGTACTTCCAATCTGTGGCTCTGTGAGCACCATGGTTTTCACGTCTTGAAATGGTGGCTCTAACGTTGGCTCTGAGACTTTCACCTGGTGCCCCTGTGGTTCTGGAGTCACCTGGCACGGTTTCATACTTGGCACCTGTGATTCATCTTGGACCTCTTCAGGTTTTACACTGTGAACAACTGGTTCAGGAGTCAATTCAAATGATGGTATATCTTTAAATTGTACTTTAGATTTGATCTCTTTGGGTTTTTTACCTGCAGGTTTGGCTTCTTGACCTGACTTCATGGACAACACATCTTCTGACTGAAAATGTTTGCTCACCAGGTCTAAAATCCCACCTTTCCGCTCAGGTGATCTTACAGTTATCTGGTCATCCTGTCCAGGCTTGGGAGTTAAATCCGTGGGTGTCATTCCTCGACACGGTTGTGTTGAGACTAAATTCACAATTTTTTCTCCTGGGCTTCCTTGTGTTTTGGCTATATTCACAGGTTTTAGACTTTGTGGCTTCAAATATGAGATAATTACATGTTTCCTATCCTGCATTTGTGACTGTGAAGTCAGTTCCTTGGGTTTTATACCTTGTAGTTGAGGCCCTTGCAACACCTCCACAAACTCATCTTGAAACTGTACCCCTGGTACAAAAGTCACAGGACTCTCTTCTTGCTTCTTGGGTTCAAGTTTCAAACCCATGGCCTTTACATCTTGAACATGTGTGGCACGGTCCAGTCCCACAGTCTTCAAATCTTGAGTTGTTGAACCTGGAATCAACTTCACAGTTTTTGTACCATCTGACTGGGAACTACGTGGGGAGACCACTGTAGATTTTATCCTCTCTAGACATTGTCCTAGAGTTAAGACTGCAGATTTCCTATTCTCTAACTGTGGTCTTGAAGGTAGTAACTCAGATTTTAAACCTTTCAAGTTGGGGCCCAGGGGCAGCTCCTCAGGTTCTTTATCTCCTGCTTTTATCCCTGGAGTTAACAGTATAGATTTGACTTTTCCCAGCTCTGACTTTGACCTTAGCTCCATAGATTTCACATCTCCCAAATAAGGCCCTGGCATTAACTCTTCTTGCTTTGAGGTTGTGACCTTCTCCGCAGGTTTTCTATGTCCCAAATGCTGTCCAGGGATCGATTCAGAAGGTTCTATACCTTGTGCCTGTGGTCTTCCAACCAACTCAGAATGATGTACACTTGCTAGGTGTATCCCAGGAGTCGATCTCATTGATTCTGCCATGGGCATCTGTGGCTCAGATGGTGGCTTATAAGACATCTCACCTTCAAAGCTTGGTACTTGATTCCTTGTGATGTATCTTCTATCTCCAAACAGTGTCTCCTGTATTATTAACTCTGGCTTCATCCCTTGCCTCTCTGGCTGTGTGGTAAACTCAAACATTTTTACACACTCCAACTGTGGCCCCAAGTGTAACTCTGAAGTCGTCACACCTTGAGATTGAGTTCCTGGTGTTCCATCAAAAAAATTGACATTTTGCAGGCATGGCCCCGAGTTAGAACTCGCCTGCTTTGTATCGTGGAGCCCTGGAGTCATCTTTGCTAATTTTGGATTATGTATCCCCAACTCTGGAGTCATAGACCGCATACCATGAAAGAATGGTCCTGGAGTTTCCTCCCCAGATTTGACCCTTTGAAGTCTTAGCCTAGAAGCCAACTCAGAAAATTTGGTATCTTGTTGCTGCAGTTCCGGATTTACCTCCTCAGATATCCCACTTGGATATTGTAGTTCAGAGGCCGGTATTGTGTGTTTCCTGCTCCGAAACTCTGATACTTCCACAGGTAGAACAAGCTTCCTATCTTCAACCTGTGGCTCTTGGCTTAATGGCAAAAATGATTCTGGTGTAAGTCCCGGAGACTTCCTATCTTGAAACTGAATACCTGGTGTGACCTGTGTACATTTGAAACCTTGGTGCTTGGGCTCAGGGATCAGATCAGAGAATTTCACATCTTGTAAGCATGGTCCTACATTTACTTCCATAGACTTCACATGTTGCAGTTTTGGTTCTGGAAGATTTGGCCCTGGGATAAAATCTGACGATCTGATTTCTGGTACTGGGGAACGTGATAGTGCCTCATCAGATTTCACACCATAATGCGGGGGACCAGAGATGAAATTTCCTGGTTTTCCCCCTTGAAGAAGCAGCCCTTGATATAACGTTGGACATCTGACACTTTGCAATTGTGGCCCTGGAATCAATCCAGGTTTGATGCTTAGCTGCTCTGGGCCTAGATTTAAATCCACAGATTTCACTTTTGGGGGCGGTGTCTCCTCAATCAGTTCCTTTGGTGATGGACTTTGTGGCCCTGGCTCTGGCTTTATCTTTTCAGGACCTACCTCTTCTATAGATGATTGTTGTATTACATTTGCAGATTTCTCATTTTGCAACTGTGATTCTGTATCTATTTTTCCTGGCTTTACTTCCTGGAGCTGGGGCCCTGGGATCACATCTTTAATGTGTGGTTTGGGTCCTGTAGTTAGTGCCATAGACTCTACAGCTAGTACAGGAGGTTCACCGATTACTTCTGCAGATTTCAAGTGTTGTGCCAAGAACTCTGATTTCTTACCTTGCACTCCTGGTTCTAGACCCAACTTCAGAGATCCCACTTCTGAATATAGCTCTGCCATGGCCCCCTGAGTATCATCAACTTTAGGCAATGTCAATCTGATAGTCTCTCTGTCTTTGTATTCTGGTCTCAGAGTTATTTCTGATAAGTTGGTAACTTCTGAACATGATTCTAGAGTTCCATGAAGAAACTTCACATCTGGGGGCTGTGGTTCTGGGGCCATCACCACTGATTCCAGAGCATCTTTAATTGCGTCTTGTGATTCTGGAGTCTCTTCCATCCCTTTTACAACCTGGTTCCTAGTTTCAAGAGTTTCTTGGAGTGGTGGTGAGTACGTCCCCATAGAGTCTGAGGTTTGGCTCAATGGTGCCGGAGTCATTCCTAATGATGATTGTGTCAGCTCAACAGATTCTTCCACCTGATGATGAATGTCAGAGTCCACTCTTTCTTCTGGGGCTTGATACCGTAGGACCAATTCTTTGGGTTCCAGGAAATGATAACTTGGGTCGGGGTTCACTTCTAAGGATTTTAGCGCATTAAGGTGTGTGCTTGGGACCAATTCACTAAGGTTCACACTTTCCACCAGTGCCTCAGGAATTAAACTCCTACCTTCTACCAACAGACTCTTTGTATCTTCAAGCAATGGTACACCTCTAGACTCTGCTGCTCCTACTGGGACAGTAGAAGTCAGAACATCTGGCTGCGCTGGCAGTGGGGTCAGATTTTGAGTTTGGATCAAAGCCCTAGGTTCTGTAACATGTGGCTGTCCTGGTGGAATTATCTGCATGGAATCCATAGTTTGTTGTGCCACTGGAGTTGCTTTTGTATAATCAATGGCTTTAGGAAGTTCACTCGAGCTAATTTCCAATATATTTTCATGCGTTGGACCAGGAGTAATTCCAATGTGTTTTATGGCTTGATTCTGTGACCCCAAGGTCATGTTCGGTGTTCCCATGACTTTATGCTGAGGCTGGGGAATCACTTCCACAGTTCCCAGAACTGATTGCTGTAGCCCTAGACTCCTATCTCCTGGTCTCATGGCTTGGTGGCCATGCAATCTATCCACCTTCGTCGATTCCATAACTTGGCATTCTGGCTTTGGGGCTATTCCTGCTGGTTCTACGACATGTGGGTGTAATTCATTCACCATCCCCCTGGAATCCATGATGTGAAACAAGGTCACAGGAGTTACCTTCATATTATCTGTGACTTGACTCAGTCTTGAGGCCATACTCTTTGATTCCGTAGCTGGATGCGGAAGACTTGTTACTGTTTTTGGTTCGATTACTTGATCTGATGGCCCAGGAGTTATACTCGCTGTTTCTGCTTGATTTGGTGGCTGCGGGGGAAACCCCATGTCGTCTCTCACCTGTGCGTGTGATTCTGGGATCATTCCCATCAAGCCCATAACCTGAAGTAATGCCTCTGGAGTGACCTTTACACTGTCCTTGGCTGAGCATGGTACCTGGGCTGTCAGTTCCACTTCAGTTACTTGTGCCCTTTGTGGCTGAATCCTTTCTTCTGGAAGACCTAGGACCCTCTGATCTATATTCAGCTCTAACACATGCTTTGGATCCTTTTTCAGTACAGTGTTTTCTTCCTGAACTATGTTAATGGGAGATGGAGTGCCCATTGATATAATTAAAGGGTTGTATCTAAGAACCTGGTGGTCATTCTCAGACTGTAACCGCTTGTTTGAGGTAAGCGGCTGTGCCACTTCTGTCCTTCTTAATTCAGAATTCACCCCAATGTTTACATGGACATGAAACGATGGAACATCTGGAGATCGGTTGGTATTTTGCTCAGCACTCTGAGGGATGAGTTTAGGTAACTGAGTTTTGGGGAGCCCTTGTTCAGGCACTCCTTGTACATCCATCAAATGATTAAGTATTTCCCAGGATTTCTTCACGGGCAGAGGCACCACTTGTGCCCGCAAAGTAGAAACCTTCTGACATATGTGTCCTTCCAGTTCTCCTCTGACTAAAGGAGAGAGCTGAAAAGTAGGCATGGATGAGCCCTGGCTACTGGAAGAGGATATGGACGGTTCCTTTTGGGAGAAAGCAGGTAAACGACGTCTCCGGAATTTCCACGTTGGAAGAAAGGATGTGTTCGAGCTGTCGCTGGATAATACAGACATAATGGAGTCAGAAGAACTGCTTCTCATCATATGGTGGCAAGAAGGTGGGATAGCCTGCCGACCCACAATGTCAGAGACGGAGGAGGAAGAAAAATTTTGGGACTCTTGTGAAGTCCTTTCGATAAGTGTTGACCTGACAAAAAGAAATGTTTTCATTTTCTTTGGAATTAGTAGGCACAAAAATCAGTAAGAAGAGAAAGAGTGGTTGTTTCAATTCCAAAACACTTTTGGTCTAAGGGAGAGATGAAAGGAGGGGTTGCATTCACAAACATCAGTTGTTTGTGTAAAGAATCCCTCCACCAAGAGCAAAATGTGTGAGTCAGTCAGTAAAGTACATGCTACTCAAAGAGAGAAGCTGAGTTCCATCCCCAGGACCCACATGAAAATAAAGGGACATAGTGCCCCAGCGCTGGGGAAGCAGAGAAAAGTGGGTCCCCTGGGGCTCACTGAACAGCCAAGGCTAATTAGTGAGTCTGAGTGAGAGGCATTATCTCAAAAATCCAGGTGGATGGCTCCGCAGGAATGACACCAAGTTTTGCAGACACACACACACACACACACACATACACACACACACACACACACACACACGTACATACACTGTGGGGCCTAGAGAGATGTCTCAGCAGTTAAGAGTAGTTAAGAGTAGTGTTTGCTCTTCTAGAGGACCCAAGTTTGCTTACCAACACCCACATGATAGTCTACAAACATTTGTAACTCCAGTGCCAGGGGATCCAATGCCCTCTTCTGGCCTCTGTGGGCATCAGGCATGCATGTGGTGCACAAACACACATGCAAGTAAAATACCCATATAAAACATGGACTAAATAAAGCTCAAAATATTGTTCTCCATTGCTCAAACTCACTTTTCTTTTACCTCCCTCTTTTTACTCCCTCTCTCTCCCCTACCGAGAAACTCTGTCTCCTGACCTTGCATTTTCCAGATGTTGGATGATCCGTTGAAGACTCTTGTCTATTGACCAGAACACATAGTCCTGGTTCCAGCCCATAGAAAGTCCTGAAACACTGAACACAAAAGGAGATGTCAGTGGAACTGAAGTGATATTAATAAAGTACCAGTAAGCCAGCCAATAAGAATAGGAAGTTAATTTAGGAAGAAGGCAATTGCTATCACAGTAAACGAAGTAAAAGTCCCAGGATTTTACATATAACATTTATGGTTAAGATGGTGTCGTAGCTAGGATTTCCACTGTTTTGCTGAAATACGGTGACCATAAACGTAGGGGGACAGGGTTTGTTTCAGCTTACAGTTCTCAGGTTACATGAGGGAAGTCATGGTAGGATCACAGGGCAAGATGGATCCAGGAGGCAGCAGCTAATGCAAAGGCCATGGAGGAACCCTGCTTACTGCCTTGCTTTCATGGCTTGCTCATCCTGCCTTCTTGTACCACTTGAAACCACCAGTCCATGGGTGGCATCACCCACAGTGAGCGGACCTTCCCATATCAATCATCAATTAAGAAAATGTAGCTGGGCATGGTGGCACACACCTGTAATCCCAGTACTTTGGAGGCAGAGGCAGGTAGATCTGAGTTCAAGGTCAGTCTGGTCTACAGAGTGAGTTCTAGGACAGTCAGGGCTACACAGAGAAACCCTGTCTCGAAAAACCAAAACAAAATTAAATTAAATTAAAAATTAAAAAAAAAATACAGCACAGGCTTGTCGTCAGGGCAATCTAGACAGGGCAATCTCTTCCAAAATGATGCCAGTTTGTACCATGTTGACATGAAACCAGCCATCATGGTATTTGTCATAGGACAGTCTGAAGACAGACTCTGCTTACCATGTTAGATTAGTTTCAACAATTTTCGTCATTCTTGCTTTTTCCCTCTGTGAAACTGTAACAGGAGTAAAGAGACCGTGAGCACAGTGACTACTGACATCATCTAACAATTAGGGGAGCAAAGATGAAGTCACATCATGAAGCTGATGAGTGGTACATCCCAGCCATCAAACTTTGCTCTGTAAGCAAACTATACTGTCTTCATCGTGTACTAGAAGTGACCCCAGAACGCAGCAGTGGGGGACATGGAGATCCTGATACATCTTTTCCTCTAAAGATGTCTAACCCACATCCACATCCTTGGTAGAGGAATAAAGCTGATGGACCGCCCTCACCAAACTCTTGGTAGTTAATCTTTGCCCATTCTCCTTTCCTATATTTTGGGCTTCCCATGAAAATATATGGGACAGAGAAGCATGAGGAAAGCAAACAGTGGAGAAATTATGGAGTTGTTTGCATGACTTTGGAAGTGAAGATGTCAGAAAGATGGGGGTACTCTTCAGGACACCCTCTTTTTCAACTTTCTTCCACCCGCTGCTAAAGACTAGAGTCTGAAAGCATGGCCCACAGATCAGTCACCAGCCTAGAGCTGATCGGCAAGGGAGAGAATCATTCTGACCTGTGAGTTTTTGGATTCGTTTTACGTGTCGCTTGGAAATCTAGAGAAACACACAAAAAGAAAGTCAGGTTTATGCTCTAGATTGTGGGTTTTATGGACAAAACATTTCACCTTATCCATGGGTTATTGACACATTTTATATCAGGTATCAACACGGTTGTCATCTGTAACCATATTATTAGTTACCTTCTCATCTAATTATGTGTGAATAATTTATTAAATATACTAAGGGACCAGCAAGATGGCCCTGTAGGCACAGGTGTTTGACACCAAGCCTAATGATCTGAGTTCCCATCTCTGGAGCCCACAGAGTAAAAGAAGAAAAGCAATTTTCACAAGTCGTCTTCACCTCCACATGCATGCCATGGGCGTTTGTACATGGATGTACACACATACAAATTAGTCCTAGATTATTGTTTGTAGTACTGAGACTCTAGAGATAAATATGAGTCCTGTACTCTAGAGACTTGCATTCATAAGGAAAATAGCCAACTAAACAGGTAAGATGCCATATGGGAGCCAGCAAAATGACTCAGTGGCTAAAGATACCTGTAGCCAAACCTATGCACATGCCCCATGCCCTATGCACACATGCACACACAAACACATACACACACACACACACACACACACACACAAATATAATTTTCATTTTGTTTTGTTTTTGTTTTTCGAGACAGGGTTTCTCTGAGCAACCTGGCTGTCCTGGAACTCGCTTTGTCGATCAAGCTGATCTGGAACTCACAAGGGTCTAACTTCGGCCTACTGAGTGCTTACAAATGTAATTTTTAAAACATGGGGTACCTCATTCAGGATAGTGTTTTATAATTCCATCAATTTGTATGCAAAATTCAAGATGTCATTATTTTTTACTGCGGAATAGTACTCTAATGTGTAAATATGCCATATTTTCTTTATCCATTCTTCAGATGTGGGCCATCTAGGTTGCTTCCAGATTCTGGCTATTACAAATAATGCTGCTATGAACATAGTTGAACAAATGCCCTTGAAGTATGACTGAGCATCTTTTTGAGGTAACCCAGACCCAAAAAGATGAATATGGTATGTACTCACTCAAAAGCAAATACTAGCTATAAACAAAGGACATTGAGCCTATAATTCGTGCTCCTAGAGAAGCTAAGTAATAAAGTGAACTCTAAGAAAAACATATATAGGTCCACCTGGAAAGTCAAAATAGACAAGATCGCCTGACAAAATTGGGAGCACAGGGTGGGGGGAGAAGGAAGGGTAGAAGGGGAGAGGTGAGAAGAACTTGAGGGAATGGGACAGTTGAGGTGAAGGAAGGACAGAGATGTGAGCAAGGAAAGAGATAGCTTGATTGAGGGAGCCATTGTGGGGTTAGCAAGAAACATGGCTCTAGATATAGGAATTTACAAGGATGACCCCAGCTAAGACCCTAAGCAGTAGAGAGGGAGCACCAATGTTAATTTGCCCTGTAATCAGACTGATGAATGTCTTAAATATCACCATAGAACCTTCATCCATCAACTGATGGAAACAGAGGCAGAGACCCACATCGGAGCACTGGACTGAGCTCTCAAGGTCCAGTTGAAGAGTGGGAGGAATGAGAATATGAGCAAAGAGATCAAGACCATGATGGATACACCAAATGAAACAGTCTACCTGAGCTAATGGGAGCTCACCAACTCCAGTCGGACTGGGAAAGAACAAGCATAGGATCAAACTAGTCCCTCTGAATGTGGATGACAGTTGTATGGCTGGGGCAGACTGTGGGGCCACTGGCGGAGGCACCAGGATTTATCCCTACTGCATGTAATGGCTTTTTGGGAACCTACTCTCTTTGGATGGATACCTTGCTCAGCCCAGTTATAGTAGGGAGGGCCATGGACCTTCCCCAAAGCAATGTGCCTTACCCTCTCTGAGGATGGATGGGGTAGGTGGGAGAATGTGTGGTTGGAGTGAGAGGAAGAGAGGGAGTGGGAATTTGGATTGGTGTGTGTAATGAAGGGAGATAGTTTGTTTTCTTTTTTAAATATATAAATATACATGGGGGAATGGGATAAATGTCATAGAAATATATCAGCTGAGCTGTGGTGGCGCACACCTCTAATTCCAGCACTCAGGAGGCAGAGGCAGGTGGATCTCTATGAGTTCAAAGACCAGCCTGGTCTACAGAGTGAGCTCCAGGATAGCCAGAGTAACACAGAGAACCATGTCTAAAGAAGAAGAAGAAGAAGAAGAAGAAGAAGAAGAAGAAGAAGAAGAAGAAGAGGAGGAGGAGGAGGAGGAGGAGGAGGAGGAGGAGGGGGAGGGAGGAGGAGGAGAAGAAGAAGAAAAGAAGAGAATAAACAGAAAATAAAAAAGAATGAAAGGAGAGAAAGAAAGAAAGAAAGAAAGAAAGAAAGAGAAAGGAGAACTATATCAGCGAACACAAAAGACCATAATTAATTTCTTAAGAAAGAATGGAAGAATTGCCATTTGTGGTAGAGATCAAAGAGTCAGTGGCTTTTTAGGCGAGAAACTCGGTTTTATGGACATTTTACTAGATATGCAGATTCTTACTCTTTGTCTTCTATTGGTTACATGGATCCTGTTCTTACCCAGCATTCAACAGTCAGTGCTGCTTGCCCATACAAATCCCTACTTCCCCCGTCTTCTTTAGAACATGAACCCAAGGCTCCTGGACCTATGCTTCTTGGATTGCTACTTACAGGACTCAAATAAGTTCTTTTAATTTTACAAGTTCAGGCTGAATTGATTATCATGTGTCAAAGAGTGAGAAATCCTGCACAGGGAACAAAACAAAATAAAAACCCAAGGAGCAACAGTGAAACCTCAGAGGCCACCCTGAAGTCCGAAGTCACGCCAGTGTCAGACTCTAAAAAAATCTGGTTTAGCAAAAAAGTCGGAACAAAGAATGTCCTGTATAAAGTAACTAAGACCTTATTTAAAAACGAAACAAAACAAAACAAAACAAAACCAAAGATTCTCAAAGTGGCACATACTCAGAGGAAACAAGGTAAGACGTTGCCGATACTCCTAAAATTAGTCATGTCAGACACGACATTAGAGCCAAAGAGAGTGTTCATTCCTGCCTGCTGGAGATAAATACAGTGCCATAGACTTTTTACCTGTGCAATGAGAGAGGCATCCTTCTACATCAGCAGTTCTCAACCTGTGGGCCATGACCCCTTTCGCAGGGGTCACCTAAGACCACTCAAAAACACAGCTATTTACATTTCGATTCATAAGAGTAGCACAATTACAAAATTACAAGTAGCAAGGAAAATTTCATGGTTGGGGGTCAGCACAGCGAGAGGAACTGTATTGAATGGTCTCAGCATTAGGAAGGTTGAGAACCACTGTTCTACATGAACCCCGTGTGCCGTAAGCCTCCATATGTAGCCATGGATTCCACGATTCCACAGGTTTATCTTTAACGGTCTTTAAAACTGCAGACTTTGAGTCAAGATATTCCCAACACAACATTTGCCTAGTGACAGCCCTTCCACCAATGAGCTGATGCCAACCCATGCCGAACGGACTGCATACATTTCTCATTTGTTGCCTTTAAGAGCTTTCCTTTGACTTGGTGTCTTCCTTCCAGCCATATTGTACTATATTAGACTTATTCCCACTACAGTGCTGTTGTTCCCAGTCTCCCCTCTCGGATGGTTATTCGGGTCAATAGTGATTAGAAAATGCCTGTTCACGAGGTGAGGAGGAGTGAGCTCTGGGTGTTTCCACAAAAGCAACCTTTAAAAGGGCTTCTTGCTGGAATCTTCATCCTCAATGCTACATTCAGAGATGGGACTACAGCGAAGTGATCCAGAAGCGACCAGGTCACGAGGGTGCCAAGGTAGCATTATTGGAAAGCAGTAGGAGGGGAACCCGTTAGGTTATTAGAACCTTACCCTTGAGGGTATACCTTGTCCCTGGTCCCTTTTCCCTACCCTCTTTTCTATTTCCCTTGGCCATTAGATGGCTTCACCATTATGGTTCCACCTTGGCTCAGAACCAGCCAACGCAGGACTGAAACTGCGAGTGTCTAAACCTCTCTCCCTGTAAGTTTTCCTTACAGTTTTGTGAGAAACTAAAGCAAGGTTGTAAAAGGACCTTGTCTGAAAATTTCACAGTGAGTCTATCTTCACATCGGTTTGGAATTCAAACTGATGTTCACCATATTGACAGATACCCTAGGTGGTAATGTTCTGCAGGTGGAACTTAGAAATAGAAAACTAGAAGAGGAAAGATAAAATAGTTTGAATAACTACATGTTGAAACCTGATCAAAATCGTTAAATTCTTAGAAAAATATTTCTGCACCAAAATTTGCAAAACTATAGATCACTTGAGTAGGATCAGTAATCAATAGCAATAATAGATAATCTCTAACAAATCTAATATATTTATACAATACATATATTGTGTTGTGTTTGTTTTTTTTTAATTTGAGACAGTCTCATGTAGCCCAGGCTATCCTTGAATTTACTATGTAGCTACCAGACCAAGCTATATATAGTGCATATAGTACAAGTCACCAAATTCCCTAATTTCCCTAATCCAAAACAATTTATAAATATCCATTGCAGCTGCATATAGCAGCACATGCCTGTAATACCAATATTTGGGACTAAGAAGGAGCATTTTTATTTCAGTAAAAACTCTATAACATTTAAAGTAACAAACTATATTCTTTATATTAATAAAAATTTTAATTAATTTAAAAAGTAGTTAATTAACAACCAATACAGAAGTTTTTCTTATATAAAACTATAAACATTTAACACGGGACATAAATAAAGATCTGAATAATTAGAGAGGTATTCCAGGCTATTAACTGGGATGATTTTACTTTCAAAAATGTCAGTCCTCCCCAATTTAAATTCTACTTTAGGGCATTTTTATTCTATGTATCTCTTGGAATGTTACAAGACTTGTAAACTCTAACCCTTATGTGGCAATATAAAGGCCTGCTCATTGCCAAAAGTAGCCAGAAACAGAAGTGTAAGGGAGCAACTTGCTGAGCTAAAAATTAAGACATCCTACAAAACCAGTTCATAAGTACGGGAGCAGGCAGGTGGGATTTGAATTTAAAAAAAAAATCTCTGAAACAATCAGGAGGCAGAAGCAGAAGGACTTCTGTGCATTTGAGGCCAGCTTGATCTAAATTCTAAGACAGGAAGGACTATATAGAGAGACCTGTCTCAAAATAAACCAACAAACCCCCCAAAACCCAGCTCTGAAATAAATTCACATACGTGTGGCAGCTTAATTGAAGAGAGCCCCACACAGTGACAAGAAAGGATTCCATAACTGTGATGAGAAACGTCATCAACCTGAGAAAAATCTAGACTCACGGGAAGATGAGACTCTGGAGCACGCTCGCCCATGGGGAACCATCTTGTACCTGGGGTGCCACTGTGGGTGGCGCCCTTCTCTGGGAACCCAGACTGTGTCCGTGGGGAAAGAGAAGCGAGCTGCAGTCTGGACTCCTCGCTGATTTCTTTACTGCAGAAGCAATGTTACCACTACCCTAAGCTCCCGCGGCCACGATTTCCCCAGTGGACCATAACCTTGGGTGACTGACCTGAACTGAACCTTTCCCCCAATTAAGTCACTTCTGTTAGAACAGTCTCTCACGGCGACGGGAAAGGAACTAAGCCAGTGGCAAATAACAAAAAGAAAAATAAAAGTGTACATTTCTCAATATGGGATTCAGAGACGGACTCTAAGAGGATTGCAAATTCAAATGTGGGGTGCTGGAGAAGAGGCTCAACCGTTAAGATCACTGGTTGCTCTTGGAGAGGACCCAGGTTTGGTTCCCAGCACCCACAGTGTCTTCTAACTGTAATTCCAGTTTCAGGGGACCTGATGCTGTCTTATGACCCCTGAACACCAGGCAACACGTGTTGCCATGTACACAGGCAGGCAAAAATCTCATACATGGAAAATAAAAACAATTCTTAATTTTTTTTTTAGAAAATCAAATGTGAAAAACAAAGAAAAACAAAGTGAATGTTTTGTTCTTGCTTTCTTCTTTCTTTCCTTCCTTCCTTCCTTCCTTCCTTCCTTCCTTCCTTCCTTCCTTTCTTTTTTCGAGACAGAAGGGTTTCTGACTGTCCTGGAACTCACTCTGTAGACTAGGCTGGCGTCAAACTCAGAGATCTGTCCGCCTCTGCCTCTGAGTGCTGGGATTAAAGGCAGCCCTCCAACCCCCCTCTCGGCTAGTAATGGGAATTTTAAAGAATTCAGATGTGAAAGACTGGAACAGAGAAAATAAATGTGTGTGTGTGTGTGTGTGTGTGTGTGTGTGTGTGTGTGTGTGTGTGTTTGTTTAAAAAGTCCTACCACCTTGGGCAATGAACTAATTAAAAAAACTTTTTTGTTTGTTTTTTGAGACAGGATTTATCTGTACAACAGTCTTGGCTGTCCTGGAACTTGCTTTGTAGACCAGGCTAGCCTCAAATTCATAAAGATCCACTTGCCTCTGCCTCCCAAGTGCTGGGATTAAGGGCGTGCACCATCACCTCCCGGCTGAAAGAAAACTTTTTAAAAACTGTAATTGCTAAAAGGATAGATCTTAAATTTCTTATCATACACATGAAAAAAAATCTGAAAAGCGTATTAATTAGCTTGATTTAATTATTATGCAATGCATGAAGCAAAACATATTATGCTTCATAAATATGTATTTGCAAACAACATTTATTTTTATGTTTATGAGTGTTTACTTGTATGTATGTGAACCACATGCATACTTGGTGCTCCTCTGAGTCCAGAAGTTGGTATCAGGTCCCCTGGAACTAGAGTTACAGATGGTTGTGACAACTATATGGATTCTGGGAACTGAACCTAGGTCCTCGGCAAGAGCAGCAAGTGCTCTTAATCACTAAGCAATCTCACCAAATAATATCATTTTTAATCCAACAGAAGACACCCCACATGCTCATTTAGAAGTGCTCAATGACAAATTTACCACATATCCCTAGGCCCTGGAAACTGCCATGGATTTGGCTTCACACTGAAAAGTCACTGCAGACCGATGGGGTGATTCACAGTTTCTATTAGTTACTTCTACTGCTGTGTCAGCCGCACTAAAGCAGACTGAGGAAAAAGGAAGGAATGGTGTATTTTGTATTTTGACTGCCCGTCTGTGGGTCAAACCATCATGGTGGGGAAGACGGGCCTTAGCTGGTCACATTCTGGCCCTAGTCAGAGAGGGGTGAGTGGCGGTGTTCAGCTCATCGACACCAAAGTCCCTGGACCCATACTGCCCACATTTAGTACGAACTCCCAAAACCCCTGTAACTCCATGAGCATTGAGGGAGTCTGTTCCATTAATGAGATGGAAATGTGGATTTGCTTCTGTTTTAATTGAGGAAGCTGGAACAATCACCATTCTAAAATCTAATTAAGACCTGTCCACTCAATATATTTATGCAAAGTTGCATAAGTATCAAACAAAATATTAGAAAACTGAATCCAATAAATCTAATTAAAGTATTGGAGCCAACATTACAAATAAATTATACATTTCCTAGGAATTCACAGTTGATTTATTATCTTACATTCTCATGCAACTCGGTACATTGATTGAACAAACAAGAAAAAAAATGACCATCTAAATAGAGGCAGAAAATATACTTAATACTTAGCACCCAGTACAAAAAGATTAAATTTAAAATTTTAGGACATTTTTTAAAAAATTAACATCAATTCTTGCTAAAATTTCCTTGATTTGCTAAAGAATATTTGAAAATCTACAGAAAACATTATACATAACTGGTGAATTATTGAAAACATTCCCTGACTTAATAAAAGAGACAGATGCCCACAACACAATGCTCCTGAATATTGTACTGAAGTCATATTCATAAATGAAGGCAAGGAGAACAAAGTCATAAATAAGAACTGGAAAATAAGTAATAAAACTGTTGTTATTTACACATAACATGATTTAGAGAATATTCCTACAGGAGAATAGATTCAAAGTGATAAACTTAGCAGGGTCCTCTAAGCAGATCCTTACGGAAAAATGTTGTATTTGTGGGCTTCAGCATCATTTATACAATGGTATTCACAAGGGGCAGCGGTGGCACATATTTTTAATGCAAGCTCTCAGGAAACAGGAGAAGGTGGATCTCTGTGAGTAGGCCAGCCTGGTCTACAGAGTGACAAAGTGAGTTCCAGGGCAGCCTGGGCTACTCTGAGAAACACTGTCTTAACCCCCTCCCCTGAAAGAAGAAAGAAAGAAAGAAAGAAAGAAAGAAAGAAAGAAAGAAAGAAAGAAAGAAAGGAGGGAGGGAGGGAGGGAGGGAGGGAGGGAGGGAGGGAGGGAGGGGGGAGGGAGGGGAGGGAGGGAGGGAGGGAAGAAACATTATTTACAGTATTAAACCAGTATACCAGGCCTGAGGATGTACTTCAGTGGTAGACTGCTTGCCTAGCTCACCAGACCCCGAATTTGATTCCTAGCACTAAAAATACATAAAAAGATAGATATAGGTGATGATTGATAGATAGATAGATAGATAGATAGATAGATAGATAGATAGATAGATAGATAGATAAAATGCCATACCAGAGCAGACAATATGTGCCTCCTGATGATTATCATGACCTATTAAGTATGTCCTCTCTTCTCAACAGAAAACAAATTCCTCCTGGTTCTAGTTTATGTTGAGTTGCAAAAAGTAGAATATTTGTCATCAGCTCATCTTTGAAGGAAAGGGTTTAGTTGGTTTCATGGTTCCAGAAGTCTAAGAGCCTAGTGCTACCATGTCCTTAGCTTTGCCTGACGTCTTTGTACAGCTTCAACTCACAGCAGAAGTGGAGGAGCTGGGGCTGCGTGTGGAAGACAAAAGGGTTCTGACTCCTGTGGTAGCTAACCCAGTCCTCAGAGAGTAAGGGGTCATGCCTGGGAGACCTTACCCAGTCTGCAAAGGAATCCCTCCTGAAGGTCACACTTTGCAACCCTGTTCCCTGGAAAATGCATATATTTCTACATGAGTTTTGGAAAAATCCCAACTCACAGAAAGTACAAGAGGCAGCAAAATTTATCAAATCACAACATGGAGGGTTTTTTAAAAATAAATTTTCCTAATTCAAAAATATTTTATGCCAGGCGGTGGTGGTGCACGCCTTTAATCCCAGAACTTGGGAGGCAGAGGCAGGCAAATCTTTGTGAATTCAAGGCCAGCCTGGTCTACAAGACCTAGTTCCAGGACAGGATCCAAAGCCACAGAGAAACCCTGTTTCAAAAAACCAAAACAAAATATTTTATACATGCATACAATAAGTCTTAATGATACCCACCCCTCCCCACTCCAACTTCCCCCACATATCCCACAATATATCCAACTCCCAGCCTCATGTTTGCCTTTTTTTTATAACCCACTAAATCCAATTAGCATT
Source organism: Myodes glareolus (assembly GCF_982192425.1). Classification (NCBI taxonomy): domain Eukaryota; kingdom Metazoa; phylum Chordata; class Mammalia; order Rodentia; family Cricetidae; genus Myodes; species Myodes glareolus. The sequence goes on from NC_142050.1 coordinate 6,792,748, forward strand.
GTCCTTATGTGCATGGCTACACAGCATGGGTATTTGATCAACAAAATGTTGACTGTAAAATCTAGAGAAATGTCCCTTTTATCCAATATTTAAATAACATTATTAAAGAAAAGAGAGACTTTGTAGATTAGAATAAAGAAGCATTCTGGCAAGAAACCTGGCTCTAAAGAAATTCCCAGGAATCCATACGGATGACCCCATCTAAGACCCTAAGCAATAGTGGAGAGGGGACCTGAACTGGCCTTATCCTGTAGTCAGATTGATGACCATCTTAAATATCACCTCAGTACCTTCATCCAGCAATTGATGGAAGCAGAAGTAGAAGCAGAGACCCACAGCGGAGCACTGGGCTGAGCTCCGAAAGTCCAGTTGAAGGGTGGGAGGAGTGAGAATATGAGGAGCGAGATCAAGACCATGATGGGTTCCCCACTGAAACAGCTTGCCTGAGATAATGGGAACCCACAAACTCTGACCTGACAGTGAGGGAACCAGCATAGGATCGAACTAGGCCCTCTGAATGTGGGTAACATTTGGATGACTGGGGCAGACTGTGGGGCCACTGGCAGTGAGACCAGGATTTATTCCTACTGCTTGTACTGGCTTTTTGGAACCCATTCTCTTTGGAGGGATACCTTGCTCAGCCTAGATATAGTGGGGAGGGCCTTGGTCCTGACTCAAAGCAATGTGCTACACTTTGTGGACTCCTTTCTGAGGAGTGGATGTGGGGAGGTAGAGGGAAGGGGAGGAGGGGAGTGAGAGAGAACTGGGATTGTTATGTAAAATGAGAAACAAAAATTTTTACTAAATAAATAAATAGAAATATACTGCTTGCCAGGCGGTGGTGACATGCACCTTTAATCCCAGCACTTGAGAGAGGCAGAAAGATTTCTGTGAGTTTGAGGCCAGCCTGATCTACAGAAAGATCTCCAGGACATCCAGGATTACACAGACAAACGGTGTCTTGAAAAACCAAAAGAAACAAAAAACCTAAAACAGACAAACAACAACAACAACAAAAATAAATAAATAAAGGAAAAAATGCACCAGAAATGTAAAGTCATTGCTTTGCCTGGAAGGAGCAATGACCTGAATTTGATCCTCACTAACATACACACAGGCACCCAGATACTCACATGCTCACACACACACTCACACACTCACGTCCACACACACTCGCACACAAATTCACACAAACAAAAAATGCACACATGACTTGAATAGGCAGTTTACAAAGGAGAATTTCCAAACGACTAATAAACCTGAGACGTTGCTCAATGTCATTCATCGGGGGGGGGCAGTGTGGGGGGTGAGATGCTACACACTCACTGGAACGACTCAATAAAGAGGTAGGCATCTCAAGTCTGGGCAAGATGGCAGGACTGTGGGAGAGCCAGCCACTCATGGTATGCTCAAAGGACCGAAGACTCAGAAGAGACGTGATCTACTGATGTTTCAAACACGTGAACCATGTACTCAGACAACCCCTCTCCCACTGGAAATAGAAACTCCCCAACCAAGCGACACTTGCAATTCACTTCCTGAGACCTTCTTTGTTTTGTCATATGGTTATAAATCTTTCTTTGTAAGACAAGCTCTCTCTACCATCTGCCTCCCATCCATGCAATGGACAATATCCACACCACTCTTACTTACCACATTCTTTTCCATAACTTCCCCAGAGTTAAGTCATATGAATGTTCCATTTCAGCTGGAAGTCTAGACAGCACTTCCTCTATATCTAGTAATTCTTCCTCCGTGTCTATTTGATAATAGATCCTAAAGCTACTGAAGCTACTTCTTTCTTCTTTTCTCCTCCTTTTTGTCTTCTTCTTTCTTTCTTCTTCTTCTTCCTTCTTCCTTCTCCTTCTCCTTCTTCTTCTTCTTCCTCCTTCTCCTCCTCCTTTTTCTCTCCTCCCCCTCCCCTCCTCCTCCTCTTCTTCTTCCTTCTCCTTTTTCTTTCTCTTCCCCCTCCCCTCCTCCTTTCCCCCCTCCCTCTTTTCCCCCCTCCTCCTCCCCCTCCTCCTTCCTCTTCCCCACCTTCTCCTCCTCCCCCACCCTCTCCTCCTCCTCCTCTTCCTCTTCCTCCTCTTCTTCTTCTTTCTCTTTCCTGTCCCCTCCTCCTTTGCCCCCTCCCTCTCCTCTTTTCCTCCTTCTCCTCCCCCTTCTCCTCCCCCCACCCCCACCTTCTCCTCCTCCCTTCTCCTCCCCCCACCCCCACCGTCTCCTCCCCCACCCTCTCCTCCTCCTCCTCCTCCTCTTCCTCTTCTTCTTCTTCTTTCTCTTTCCTGTCCCCTCCTCCTTTGCCCCCTCCCTCTCCTCCTCTTTTCCTCCTCCTCCTCCCCCTTCTTCTCCCCCACCCCCACCTTCTCCTCCTCCCCCCACCCTCTCCTCCTCCTCCTCTTCCTCCTCGTCCTCTTCCTCTTCCTCTTCCTCTTCCTCTTCCTCTTCTTCTTCTTCTTCTTCTTCCTCCTCCTCCTCTTCCCCTTCCCCCTCCTCCTTTTTCCCCCTCCTTCTCCTCTTCCTCTCCCACCCCCTCCTCCTCCTCCTCCTCTTCTTCTTCTTCTTCTTCTTTTTCTTCTTTTCTCTTCCTCCTCCCCCTCCTCCTCTTCCCCCCCCTCCTCACTTTCCCCCTCCTCCATCCCACGCCCTCCTCCTCCATCCCACCCCCTCCTCCTCCATCCCACCCCCTCCTCCTCCATCCCACCCCCTCCTCCTCCATCCCACCCCCTTCTTTTTTATCCCACCCCCCTCCTCTTCCTCCTCCTCCTCCTCCTCTTCTTTATTTTTTGAGACAGAATCTCTCTACTTAGTCCTGGTTGTCCTGGAACTCACTATGTAGACCAGGCTGGTCTTGAAATCAGGGATCTTCCTGCCTCTCCCTCCGAAGTTGGGATTAAAGGTATGCACCACCAAACCCATCCTAAGACTTCCTGAAGTGAATTAAGAGAAAGACAGGTGGGTAGTGGTGGTTCATGCCTTTAGTCCCAGCACTTGGGAGGCAGAGGCAAAAGAATCTCTGTGAGTTCAAGGCCAACGTGGTCTACAGGAATCAGGAGAGCCAGGGCTACACAGAGAAACCTTGTCTTGAAAATCCAAAACAAGAAGAAAAAAAAGAGGAAGCATCTATCAGTTCTGTCTCAACTCCCCTCTGCCCTCCATCCAGGTCCTCCTATGGCCCAGAGGACAGGCATTTAGACAAACCTGTAGGCTGTCAGCATGGGGAGAAGTGACCCAAGAAAGAGTGGTTTCACGTACCTGTGTCTTGGCTGCCACCTGGCCCTGGTTCTGATACCTAGAAAAGAGTACCCATGCGCCATAGACTGAAAAACCAAGTAACGCAAGGCTGAGATACACTGGCAGTGGAGCAGCGAGGCCCCACATTAGCGCCATTTCTCAAGCCTATGCTCCTCTCAGCTACAGTTCCTGCCTTTATACTGAGACTCCATGACATCACAATAGGCACTGTCAGGGAAAGCCAGTCTGGGGGCGCACTCAGGTACCAGCTGCCCTTCCCTGTGTCTGCCTGTGGCTCTGAGAGCTCTGGTATCTAAAGCCCAGGAAAGAATCTATCTGTGAATCTTCTAGGGTTCAGCTAGACAGACTTGTCATTAAGGGGGGGCGTGATGAGGCAGTCTTTCAAAGGTCTTCCCAAATGACTTGTTCTGACTCACATTTTCTTTGGAGTCGGTCACTGGTCACTGTCAAGTTTGGACTGGGTCTATGGCCACAACTTGCAAACTGCAGGTTAGAACACAGAACCAGGTGGAATCTAAGAGAGCTGGGATAGATCAAGTGGAATCCCTCAGGGACCTGGAGGTGCTTGGTTTTCTAGGTTTACAAGTCTCCATATTTCCTAGTTGCTGTTGCCCTGACACACATCACACTGAGCAGTGGCCTTAAGAGAGGACCGACGGTCTCACTGCCCAGTTTGGTCATTACGCCACCCATCACTCCATCTTCCCTAGAGTCAATGCAGTGTGAACAATATTGATGTGATCACTGATAAAGAAAAATGCTTTCTTCCACCTAGGAACACTAACGGACTACTGCCTAGTAGGCACTGTTTTAGAAGACAGACTAGGTCTTTTCCCCACAGGGTCTTTCGTCTATAGGAGCAGCGCAAGTCATATTCTTGGGAATCCCACTAAAAAAAAGAATAAATAAATATGGTGTGCGTGCTTTATGAAGCACTGTTCAACTTCTACAAGGATTTTAATTATAAAGAACTCTGGCTTGTACCCTGAACAGTGGGCAGGTGCTAGCCACATAGCATATATGTACGTACACCAGGGTATAAGAGCCTGGAGCTCTGGGAAATAATTAGCAGTGAAATATCCCTTCGGGTTCTTAAAACATTTGTGTGCAGTTCAACAGGAACCTTAAAGATTTACTTTTCTATTTTAAATCATGTGTGTATGCATACACACGTATGAGTGCGGGTGCTGTGGAGAGGGGCCAAGAGGGTGTCTGCAGGGACAGGTGTGTGAGAACCACACAACATGGGTGCTGGGTACTGAACTTGAGTCTCTGTGAGAGCAGTCTTCATTCCCCACCTCTGGGCCACCTCCAGCCCTAACAAGGAGCCTTTAGGCCCTGTCATTCAGATTATGATGTCAGCGTGTCCCTTAAGGGTTCATGGGGGGGGGAATTTTATCCCATAGTGAGGCATTAAGAGAGTAGGAACTTCATTCAACTACATAAATAGCTGTTAATTATTAAATAAAATAATGCTTACTATTTTATCTAATATTTTTACTTAACATTTTTGATACAGGACCCAGTTGGGCCTCAAATTCTCTATGTAGCCAATGCTGGTCTTGAACTTCTTCCTTTCTTAAATTTTATTTAAAATTTCTTAAAATTTATTTTACATATTAACCACAGTTTCCCTTCCCTTCTCTCCTCCCCTCCCCTCCCCTCCTGGTGTGGGAGAATTGTCTGTGTTCTGTCAATCATGTATTTTAATAAAACATTGATTGGCCAGGCAGGAAGTATAGGTGGGTCAACCAGACAGGAAGTAGAGGTGGGGTGATGAGAACAGGAATATTCTGGAAAGCAGGAAGCTCCCTCTGCCAGTTCTGTCCAGACCACCAAAGAGGAAAGATGTAAGTTGCCCCGCTGGAAAAGGTACTGAGCCGTGTGGCTAACACAGATAAGGATAATGGGGTAATATAAGTTATAAGAGCTAATAAGTAGCCTAACCTAATGGGCCAATCAGCTTTATAACTTATAGAGATCTCTGTGTGATTGATTTTCTCTGGGACTTGCCGGTTGTGGGGTACCAGGCGGGAGCAGATACCCCAACAAGCCGGCCGTCATGCTACACCCTCCCCTGCAACTCCCTTCTACCCCCTTTCTAACCACTCCTTCTCCATTCAGAAAGAGCAGGCCTCCCATGGGCTTGAACACAGTACAGCACATCAAGCTGAGGTAGCACCGAGCTCTTCCCCCTGCATAAAGGCTGGGCAAGGTAATCCAGCTAAGGGCCAGGCCCAGGTCCTGATCTCACCGCTAGGAGCCTTACACACAGACCAAGCTACACAACTGTCACACACACGCAGAGGACCTGGGTGGGGCCTTGAACTTCTTGGTCTTACTGCCACCACCATCCAGGTGCTGGAAGGGCAACGTAAGCACCACTAGCCTGACCTCAACTGTGGTGATTAAAACTGGGAGCTTTCCGGGGAGAGTAAACATAAAATTATGCAAGCAGAGCCCCATGACCGAAGACTGCTAGCCTTAGAATGGGAAGAGATAAAAATGGACATATGTACACACATGTGCTCCCTATCTCTTGCCATGTGATAACCCTCTCTGTTCCACATCTAGACTTTACCAGCGAAAGGTCACCAGATGTGGCCTTTCAACACTGCTTCAACTCAGAACCAAAATAAACTTCTTTTCTTGATCAAGGAACCTTCTACTCAGTACAGAAAAGATATCCTTTCTTTCTTAATTGTTTAGCCACCATGCCTGGGATGTATACAGTCTCTATATGTCCATTTGGTCCACTTGCATAGTGTCTATACCTGCTTTCATGTCACTTTGTCACAGGTAAGTAGCTGTGCTGAAGGAATAGATAACAGCATAGGAAACCTTTATATGCCTTTAGTAAATATCTTTTCCGCCAGTGTTGAGAGTTTCAGACCAGGGACTCATATATGCTGGGCAAGGACCTGACTACTTAGCTACCCCTACCCCTAGTGAGTGCCTTTTTACAAATCACACTTATCACTTGTCTTTGTGTGTGTGTGTGAGAGAGAGGGGGGGGGAGGGAGGGAGGGAGGGAGGGAGGAAAGGAGAGAGAGAGAGAGACAGAGAGAGATAGAGAGAATACTTGACTGTGGCTTGACTCCTACATACAGAAGTCAGGGGACAACTTGATAAAGTCAACTTTCTCCTTCTTTTCAAATATATATATTTTTAGATTTAGTTCTTTTTATGTGTCTTGTCTGCCTGTATATGTCTGTACCACATGTGTGCCTGGTGCCCAAGGAGGTCAGAAAGGGGCATCGAATTTCTTGGAACTGGAGTTAGAGATGCTTGTGAGCTGCCTGTGGGTGCTCTTATCCACGGAGCCAGCTCTTCATCCCTGTGCTCTCCCCTTCTGAGAATCAGGCTCAGACCACCAGGTTTGGAAGCCAGGGCTTTACCTGCTGAGTCAGCTCACCAGCCCTGGGCATCATTTACAGTGCGCCATACACTGATCAGAGTGTTAAATCAATCAAACACTTATTTTCTTAAGCATAATTCAGGGTCCTTAGATCATTTAATCTCATTTAGCCTTTCCCACGCATAACATGCTATTATAGTCAGGAATTCTGCTGCTTGTTTGTTTGTTTGTTTTGTATAGCCCCACCCACCCTAAAACTCTTTGTAGACCAGGCTGGCTTTGAACTCAGGGATCCTTCCGCCTCTGCATCCAAGTGCTGGGATTAAATCATGCACCACCACTGCCTGGCAGGAATTCTACTTTTTATTTTGGAGTAATTATGAAAGCTGTAATAAATGTATAGTAAACCCCATTTACCCTTGTTCCTCTGTCCTTAACACCTTTTTTAAAATTTATTTTATGTATATGGATATTTTGCCTTCATATATGTCTGTGTATATACCATGTGTGCCCAAGAGAGTCAGAAGAGGACATCAGATCTCCTGAAACTGGAGATATAGACAGTTGTGAGCCACCATGTGGGTGCTGGGACTCAGCCCAGGTCCTCTGCAAGAGCAGCCAGTGATCCTAACCTACAAAACCAAGGGGAAGCAGAAAGCAGGAAAATGTGCACACTAAGGAATGCTAAATGGTCAAGGATTGGCAGCGTACTTCAGCCTCCAACTCCCCCTACCAAAACTTTTTAAGAACCAGGGACATAGTGGGTGACAAACAACTTGTCACTGCCAAGTTCCATCAACTGTGGATGTTTTATTAACTGGGAGATGGGTGTGGAGGGTCAGAGTGAAGCAGCTTCCTAGAGAAGGGGAAGACACCAGAGCAGTGACCCTGCCTGGTCTGGACCGACCTCTTCCCACAAATTAATGCCTTGCATTTTTGTGTTAGATAAGTTAATTCTTCCTCCTTGAGCTTGACACTTCCTTCTCCTGTCAAGAGACTTCTCTTTCCCCAGGCAGGGCTCAAAGGCAGTCCATTCCCTTCTCTAACTAGTCACACTGCATCCCTTGGTCTGTTCATCCTTTATCCTTCCTTCTTCACTTAACCACTAAACTGGACACCATGCACAGCCCCTGCGACATCATTTTGCAGATCAAAATGTGATCAACTGGGAGTCTTCGGAGTACGACTTCCTAGCTACCTACAAGTTGCTCTTCCCTACAGGAAAATACAAATGCTGGTGGTGAGGTGACTGGGGGAAGGAGCTGAAACAAGGTCTCCCTCTGGAGCCCGGGCTGGCCTCAAACTCAGCTAGCTTGCTCCTGCCTCAGCCTCCTCAATCCTGGGATGACACATAGTTCGGATACACATTTTTATAAAGATACAGGAAAGAAAACTAGTCACTTAAATGTCTATTAAATAAGATAAAATTATATTCCCACATATGCAAAGGATGCTTATTCATCTATTTTATTTTTACACCACATAATTACTTTTCTTAATGAAATTACATAGAAACAGTGAACCTCAACATAAACTTACAGCCAGGACTTAAGCAGAACCTGAAATTACAGTTAAAATAATACATAGGGAAACTATACTGCTTAGTCCAAGGGGTACTGTGACATGCCCAGAGACACAGTGAAGGGAGGCTGTAAAGTGACTCTCCCAAGGAAAGATCCATCCCACTAACCCTCACTATCCAGTTAGGACATTGTAGACATATTTTGTTTGAGCTGTAACAAAATTTGCCTGAAGATCAGAGTGCCACAGAGTGGTGGTACACACCTTTAATCCCAGCACTCGGAAGGCAGAGGCAAACGGATCTCTGTGAGTGCAAGGCAACCCTGGGCTACACGACATTGACTCAGTCTAAAAGAAAAACAGCGCCAAGTGGTGATGGCTCCCATCTTTAATCCCAGCACCAGGGAGGTGGAGATGGAAAGTGATGCAGCTGTGAGGAGAGAGGACTGTAAGGTGGGAAGAGACAGGAGCTCATTCAGACTGAGGGAAGTGATACAGCTGTGAGGAGAGAGGAATGTAAGGTGGGAAGAGACAGGAGCTCATTCAGACTGAGGGAAGTGATGCAGCTGTGAGGAGAGAGGACTGTAAGGTGGGAAGAAACAGGAGCTCATTCAGACTGAGGGAAGTGATGCAGCTGTGAGGAGAGAGGAATGTAAGGTGGGAAGAGACAGGAGCTCATTCAGACTGAGGGAAGTGATGCAGCTGTGAGGAGAGAGGACTGTAAGATGGGAAGAGACAGGAGCTCATTCAGACTGAGGTTTCATACACAGCGTTTAGTCTGAGGATTCCCCATTAGGTTTTAGGATTTCGTAGAGGTAAGAACTAGTGACTGGCTGCTCTGCTTCTCTGATCTTTCCGTTTTCATCCCCTAATATCTGACTCTGGGTTTTTATTATTAAGACCAATTAGAATTCACACTACAGTACACCATATAGGATTTGGACCCTGCTTTCCTTTGGTTGTTGAGTTTTGCTTTGGCTCTTGGTTTGGGGGTTGTTTTGGTTTTTTTACTTTTGTTTGTTTTGTTTTCATCTTTTGGGTCTCTAAGGAAAGCCAAAAAAAAAATCTAGAGTTTTTAAAAGATAAAACCTAAATTTTTACTATCATTTTTTTTTCAAACACTGTGAAAATCAAACAAAACATCTTGCTGGCCTACATTCACCCACAAACTGTCAACTTGCAACTTCAAATTCAGACCATAAACTCCTAGTACTTTGGGGAACCAATCCTGCCACTCCCGGTGTAGTTCAGGTAGAACTGACCACAGGGAGGACAAGCACGTGGCCTGGGACCCTCAGTGTTCACTTACATTTATAAAAAACAGTATGTTGCTCTAAGTTGTTAAATGGGAAATCCGAGACTAAAGGGAGAGGCCATACCCTACTCCTTCAATCCTAGACAACACCCGGACAGGCCTTGAGTTTGGAATAAGGAACATGGATAAAAGTTAAGTTCAATCTCTAAGAAAAAAAGAGATGAAACACTCCAGGTTTTTTTCTCTGCACTTTAGTCAGAAGTAATTTTCAAACAGTCTTCTTGGCTGTGAGCTGTGATTACTGTGGATTAATGGGAGGAACTGAAGCCTCATCTGGCCTTGCATCTGGTCAGCACACAAGAGGAATTGGCAGAACAACAACTCTGGGAAGTCCTCCCTGCGAAAACTGACAATGAGAGACAAGCGTAGACTGTGATGATTCTGAGGACCACAGAAATGACAGGCAACGCCTAACAACCAACTCGAAGGGGATGGAAAGGAGACAGGCCAAGATTAAAGATGGTGCTACTAAGGAGCCGGAGAAGTGGCTCAGTTAAGTGTGCTTGCTCTTGAAGAGGACTGGAGTATAGCTCCTAGTACCCATGACACATAGCTCACAACTGTCTGTGACTCCAGGGGATCTGGTACCCTCTTCAGGCTTTGTAAACAGAAGTTTCTGTCCAACCCAGTCCCACAACCATTCAGTCCCAAGGAAACATACAGAGGCTTATATTAATTATAACTAGCTCTTACAACATAAATTAACCCATAATTTTTGTCTATGTTTAGCCACATGGCTTGGTGTCTTTTCTCAGTAAGGCATTCTCATCTTGCCTCCTCTGTTTCTCTGCCTTTCTATAAGGATTCTCTTCAGCTGGTTGCCCCATCTATACTTTCTGACTGGCGACTGGCCAATCAGCATTTATTTAACCAAAAGAAGAGACAAATCTCTACAGTGTACAAGAGCATTATCCCACAGCATGGCTTCCATGCACATGCATGTGCACAGACATGAACACACCACACATATATATGAGCACAATTTTTTAACTACAAAAAAAAAAGGTAAAAAGAGGTGGCCTTTGGCAATAGGCTTGGGTTACCGAGGCATGCAAGTGTCCAGGGGCAACAGTGCACATGTGATGTGCAGGGACTCACACAACGGGTTTCCTCTAATTCCAGTTGTCTCCCTGAAGCAGAGAACAAACGTGGCTGATTTCACTGTGTAAGTTAGCTCTCAGAGATGGATACTGTCCGCTGGAAGGTGCTCTACACCCCTGACACAAGGACGAAGGATGCTCACATGAGCCATACCCAAGAGGTGAAACGACAGAGGCTCCACGCCTGGCTGGACCCTCCCAGCTTCACGATCTGTGTGGTGCTTCCCCCAGCCACACACCCAGAGCCAGCTCCTCACTAATTGCTTCTTACATTTATGTGTGTGACAACACCAGGCCCTGGCTTGGTTATTCTAGTAGCTGCCAACACAAACACTCCAAGTCCAAGATAAAACAGAGTAATTTAAAACAGGTCTACTTATCTGCTTAGCTGGTCACCTCCTATTTGTATTACCCAGCTGTGGAGCATTTTCAATTACTTTGCCTTAAAAACCTAATCTCTAATTTTTAAGGGAGTAACAGTAACCACGAAGGTGGGCAGGTGTGGGAAAAGGACAGGCTTTAGCAGAAATGGCTCTTAGGAGACAAAACCTGCCATTTACTGACGCTAACTAGTATGACAAACTGACAAAACCAATTCATATTTTGTAGTTTCTTACAAGGAGTATGTAATAATTACAGATAAGCAAGTAAAGAATAATCCACGAGAAGCACTTAGGAACCGCGTCATCTAACATCACTGTGTGAGAACTGGGATTCCTAAAGGTTCCCATTTCTATTTCTAAAGATAAAGCAGAAGTGGGGGTGGGTACTCTATTGAGAACAAATGGTCAGTCATCTATAAAGAGGGTTCAACTGGGGTATTTGCTTCCTAGTACATTTTCAACTATGTGTTGTGTGGGGCCCATGGTGTCTGGGAACACAGCTCTAAATGACATAGAGTGGACAGCGCAGAGGAAATGAGCCAGTGAATAGGACAGTAGAGTAGTCTCGGGAACTGAGAAGTTGAGAAGGGGGCTATATAGATCCGAGAGGAAGCAGAGCCAGAAGCTCTGTAAACACCAAGGGAGAGCCAGAGAACAAGCAAGAGGTAGCTACGACGAGGGACAAGAGCTCCAGACACAAGAGCATCAACACTGAACCTGAACTAAGAACATGCCACAAAGCCAAGTGAGTACAGGAGCGTCATCTTCCTGGAGCTATGGGAGTAACACGGAAAAGAAAATACGAGGATGAGGCCACAAGAAACAGCCAGAGCATGATGCACCTGCAACCATTCACTCTCCATCCTGGGAGTCATTGGTGAGCAGGACTGCCGTGGTTAGTCACTGCTTTGGCAAAGGACTTACAAGGAACCTCACAAATCCCATAAAGAAACTCTTATCTTGGAACCCCACCCTCCGGAAAAACTAAACTGACTACTAAAAAGACTCCACTGCTTTCAAAGTAACACGATTACTTGTACCCTAAAATGGTAAGAATCCACGGTTGCAGTTATTTGAAAATGTAGCACAATCAAATGTAGCATAGCTACGTGACCTCAGGCAAACCTGGCTTCCTATAAGGAAATAAGGACCAATCCTTATTTCTCCCCACACTCTCACCTTCTAGCCTCACCTCCAGGCGATGCCAGCTCAGTCATTGTTGCTTATTTAGAGATCAAATTAGGTTTGCTCAACAAAATGAGATTTTGCCATCAGCAGGAGGAAACTCCAATTGACAAATGAGTCAAATATCTGAAAAACTAATGCTAACAGATGAGAACCAGTTCTGATTCCAGGCTCAACCAAAATTAATCTTAGATGTTTTGCCAACAGCCATTAAACAGCAAGACTGTCCGCAAGCAGTATTCTAAACTAGAAGGACAAGGAATAAACATGGGCCTCACAATAATAATTAGACTCGGACATTTCCCTAAATTAGCCTTTTAAAAACAAATTATTCCATTAAGCAGAAAATACAAGGATGAAAATTTCATATATCTAGTGAAATCAAAATGTAGTGAAAACCAGCACATGGTCAAGACAGAAGCTCAACTCTTCCAAGAAGAAAGCCCTTGCTTCCAACTTTAAGCAAGATTTTTTTGGGGTCTATGGCTAAAATTATCTGAAAATATTAACAGAAAAGCAGGGATGGGGTAGTTGAAGAGATGGCTCAGCAGTTAGGGGCACCTGCTGCTCTTGCAAAGGACATTGATTTGGGGCCCAACACCAACTGAGAGGCTCACAACAACCTGTAACTCCAGTTCCAGGAGATCAAATACTCTTTTCTGGTGTACGCGCTCTGACAAAATATGCATTCACATAAATATAAATAAATCTTTAAAAAAACCAAAGAACAAGGCTTCTATGAGACAAATTGTTAAAAACCAATTTTTAAAACTCAAGATGGGGTGGGTGCTGGTTAGATGGTTCAGAGGTTAACAGCGCTTGGTACTTAAGAGGACTAGATTTAATTCCCAGAGACTACACAGTGGCCACAGGCATCCATAATTCTAGTTCCAGGGAATCAAACCCTCTTCTGACCTCTGCAAGCACCTGGCACACGTGCTATTCATACATACACACAAAACGTTCTTACACATAAAGTAAAAAATAAATCTAAAAAAGAATTTAAAAAAAAATCAAGATGGCATTTTTAAGTAGTAAGTTACAAAAATGTACAACAAAAAAATTAACTAATTTCTAAAGGTTAAAATATGTACATTTCCAAGAATATTTAGAAACAGAAGCATTTATCATTAAGATGATTCTTACAAGATCATGCACAAATCTTGGAAACAATAATATTACAGTTATTAGGGGAAGCATCAAGCCCTTCCCTAATGTGCATGGATGCATTATAGGCTTTTCTCCCAATCAGGGCATCTCAGCTTCCCATACTTTCTGAAAATAATTAAATTAATATTTTATTTCAAGCATGCTTTGGGTATTTGATTCATCCATTTGCTTAATTTTCTAAAAAAAAAAAAAACCTCAAAACAAATTTCTAAAATACTGTGTCATCCGGAGAGACGGCCTAGTGGTAAGGAGCACTGGCTGCTCCTCCAGAGAACCTAAGTGTGATTCCCAGCATGCATATGGTGGTTTATGACTGTATCTAACCACACGGGATCCAAAGCACCCTTCTGGCCCCTACAGACTCTGGGTATGTACATGGTACACACATACACGTGTAGGCAAAACACCCACTCACATAAAATAAGATAATTCTTAAAAAACTACTATTTCAAAGGTAACAATATTTCCTACAGCCATTGTTTGATAACCAATGTAAAAGAATTACACAGTAAGACGATGAGATGGAGCTCCATGAGATTGCAGACTTCCTGGAACTCCCTCTGCAGACCATTCTGGCCTCGAATTCACAGAGCTCCTCCTCTTGCCTTTGCTGGGATTAAAGGCGTGCACCACCACTGCCAGGTGATGGCTCATTCCTTCTCTAAACAAACATTTGAGACAATAGACGCTAAAAAATATTGACAAATTCTTAATGAAAGAGGAAAGTGCTTTGATTATGACCTAATGCTTTGAATAATTCATACTAGCCTCTGGCTGCTCTGATTTTTCCCCCTAATCTATTCAGTAAAGTTTAACAATTCTTTCTGCCTTCAGAACATGGTGGGGCATTTCTATGGCAATCTCTGTTTATATAGTTTAGTACAAAACAAAGTTTTATCAACTTTTGATTTGTTTTGTTTTGTTTGAAACACGGGATCCTCCTAGGCCCTCTGCATGTGGGCCTGGCCTGTGGGACCCCTGGCAGTGGAACCAGGATCCCTGGTGAGTGAGCTGGCTTTTTGGAGCCCTTTCCATATAGTGGGATGCCATGCTCAGCCTCAATACAGGGGGTAGGGGTTTGGTTCTGCTTCAGTTGAATATGTCAGGCTTTGTTGACTCCCCATGGGAGGCCTTACCCTTTCTGAAGAGTGTATGGGGGAGAGAGTAGGTGATGGGGGAACAGGAGGAGGGGAGAGAGGGGGAACTGTAGTTAGTATGTAAAGTGAATAAAAACTTAAAAAAAAGTAACAGGCTCTTAGTATGTAGCCCAGGCTGGCCTCGAACTTGGGGATCCACCTGTGTCTGCTTTCTGAGTGCTGGGATAAAAGATGTGCTCCAACACTCCTAGGCTTCATCTATTTTGAGGATCTTCCCCTTTAAGTTCTCACAAAGCGTTTGGTTATTACTTTAAAGAAATGTTAAAATCTCTGAGTTTGAGGCCAGCCTGGTGTACAGAGCAAGTTCTAGGACAGCCAGGACTACACAGAGAAACCTTGTCTCAAAAAAAGAAAGAAAGAAAGAAAGAAAGAAAGAAAGAAAGAAAGAAAGAAAGAAAGAAAGAAAGAAAGAAAAAAAGGAAGGAAGGAAAGGTAGGTCAGTGGAATTCTGATAACTTCACCAATAAATGGCAAATGTTTATTTCACAAATTCCATATTTATTTCTCTACTTTGGTTTTTTGTTTGTTTGGTTTTAGCTTTAATTTAAAAGCTTTTTATTTTGATGCTAAATCATACTGAATCATCTTTTCATTTTAGATGGCAATTAAACCCAACAAACGGCATGCTAACACCACTGAAATAACACTATAGCCAGCCTGCACAGACACAAGTATGGGTCACCTCATGGGTTGCTCAACTGATTAACTGAAATTGAGAGACATCTCTGACTGCAGATAACATTGTCACTTCAAAGATACCAAAATGAAACAGACACATGCTTGGGACCACATCAAACACTCACGAAGCACAGCTAGGTAAGTACCACTCCGGATACACACATTACCATGGGAATACCTAGAAGCCAAGCAGATGTGTGCTTCTAGACAGGGAAACAGACAAGGTAGATACAGCAAGCTGCTCAACCTCACAAAGCTGGCATGACAGCAAGTGCACACCTGAATTCAGGCAGCTGTCCCGAGAAGCTGCCCTTAACCATCATGCCATGCTGCCTCCTGAGCAGGTGATCGGTGGCAGACTTTGCAGCCCGAGCTGAGTCCTAAGGAGAGGGAATCTTCCGCTGGTGTGGAGTCGGAGGGAATGAGAGGATAGCAGTGGCATTCTTTTCCACGATCAAGATATTACGGAATCTTGACAGAAAAACGTGAGTCCTGCTGGAAAAGAATGCTTTGCTGGGAAAGGGTAATAAGGAGGGCCATTTGCAGCTAGCTGCTTCACAGACACCATGGGACACAATGCAGCGATGCCAGCTTCCTGTCACACAATTGCCTTTCCACAAGGGTGGCTGTCTTACACATTTGAAGACCCTTTGAGACACCTGAGTACAGACATGGTGACGTGATCTGACACAAATATCATGGTCAAGAGTCAGCACCCTCCTTCACAAAGGGTTTAGCCAGTGATTGATACCTTTGAGGTAGACAACAGGAGTTTTCCTTTAACCTGTAGGGGGAAGATGTTGCTTTATGAGCTCAAGAGGACAGTCTGGAGTCAAATGAGAATAATCATGATACACCTGTGGTGACATGGGCACCATGTGAAAACTACCTCCTAAATGAGATAACTACTTGGATACCCCAGAAGCCACCACCACCACCACCACCATCTCTCTCTCTCTCTCTCTCTCTCTCTCTCTCTCTCTCTCTCTCTCTCTCTCTCTCTCTCCTTCTCCCCCCCCCTCTCTCTCTCTCTCACACACACACACACTCAATGTGATTGCTGGCTGACTCCCTGCCAAACTTGCTATTCTGAGTTCTAACTAACAAAGTATAGTTTTCTTTCCCTTTTATAGACACTGGCCAGAATCCCAACCCTGCTCCTTCTCACTCTGCAGGCAACCTGACTCTCCCTGACCCCACCCGCACTCGAGGTACATCTGTAGCTGGAAACAGCCCAACCATACCTGATTTCCCGATCTCTAACTTAAAAAGTTTAACGTTTTCTCTTTTCCATCTTCCTCCACACTGCTAAGATCTCCATTTTCCTCCTCTGTGGTTTCTATTCTCAAGCTCCAATATGAGTGTCCTTGAGTATTCCTGAGTCCGTTTCCATGCTTTGTTGAAATTGAATTACTACACGTATATGCATGAGGGAGTATGCACAAGGAGGTCAAAGGAAAACTTCATTAGCTCTCTCCCCCAGTCTTACGTAGGTTCAGGGGAACTCAGGTTGCCAGGCTCGCATGGGCAATTGTTTTTACCCACAGAGACAGTAAGCCAGCTCCAAAGTCTTTTATCTGAAAGACTTAAAAACCTATGAAAGGGACCTTGAGTCTCCTGGTGACACTGCTGGTTTCTCCCTACACTGGACAACTCAAAGAGCTTCACTGTCGTTGACCAATTCATGTCATTGTCATTGATCACAGCTCTTTAATACTCACACTTGGGAAGCTATATAAGAAAATTGTGTACTTGAACCACTGTTCCTCATCTTCATAACAACAGAAAGGGTAAAGGTGAGAGTAAAACCACCCTGAGGGCTGTAGTCGTTATGGGCTCTACTTGCTCACATAAAGTGCAATTAGAATCAACAAGCAAGGGCTGCAGAGCTGACACAGGAGTTCAGGACACTTGTAGATCTTGCAGAGGACTCAGCTCAGTTCCAAGCACATGCCTCTAGCCAGGGCTATTTCACTGAGGGAGGAAGGGCAAAGAATGAACAGCAACTTCTGGCTGAAGACATGGTCACAATACATAAATAAAGATCACAGAATTCCTCCATGAAAAGAAAGGCGTTTTTTTTAACCAACATACCACACTTTCAAAAAGAAAAAAAATAGCTTTTACTTAATAACCTAAAATTTAAAATATCATACAGTTTACCAAACCCTAGTTACATGTGAAATCTTATTTTCAACAAAATCCATGTTGTTTGATAATATGACTAAGGAACATTAAGTACTCAGTAAGTTGTTCTTGACTTATTAATAATTGTTTGTACATTCCAGATACTTCTGGGTGACTTATATATATCTGTGTCTGATGGACTTGGGTGCTCTCTGAAAAGCAAAGTACACCAGATGGAATAACAGAGCCAACATGCATGGAACTGTCTAGAGCAGTGTTTCTCAACCTTCCTAATGCTGTGACCCTCCAATACAATTCCTCATGCTGTGATGACCCCAACCATAACATTATTTTGCTGCTCCTCCATCACTGTAGTTCTGCTACTGCTATGGATCATACTGTAAATATCTGATAAGCAGAATATCTGAGATACAACCTGTGGGGTCACAACCCACCCAGGGCTTGGGAACCACTTAAGTGAGCACCCTAGAAAAGCTGAATTGGTTCCCCATGGGTAGAGATTAATTTAACACCCATCTTCTACTCTCCTACAAGTATGTATTTCTTGCTGTCTTAAGCATGACAATCACCTAAGTAAGGTTTAGCTACCAATAAAACTAAGAACGTTAAACTAATACACAAAAATGGGCGATGGTACACTGCTATTCTCTCCACTGAGTTCAAAGTACTCTTTTTTTATTTGCTAATTTTAAAACACATCCTAGCTTCGGGCCCGTGGCAGGGGCCCAGTGAGGAGGAGCTTGGGCTTTCCCCGACCCCATAGACTCCCAGGTCACCCTGTAGTGCTGGCTCCCCCCCTCCCACCTGCCATCCCAGCTCCCATCCAGGTACAAATTCCTATATTTCTCCCTTCCCCCTGGGGCCATAAAATTTCCCCAGCTCAGCTACCTTGCTAGCTGGGCCTGCATTGTAGGCGCATCCCGGAAAGAGGGAGTGCCTGTGCTTCAATAGCCTGCCTGAGGAAAGGTGGGCATTCTGTCAGTGAAGTCCCTGCCCAACAAGGGAACCTGACCCGGTACCAGAAGTTCCAATAGAGAGCATTTGAAGTAAGAGATGGGCAGACGCCAAGGCAAGACCTCATCCAACAATTTGAAAAACAACATGAAAACACCAGATCCCAACGACCCTACAATAGAAGGACTTTAACACCTCAACCCAGAAGAAGTGGAATAAAGTGCAATTATGAAAGCAATAGAGTCCCTTGAACAGGATATGAATAACTCCCTTAAAGAATTGGATGAGAAATATAACAAAAAGTTTGAAGAAATGAGTATAGAAATGGATGAGAAATATAACAAAAAGTTTGAAGAAATAAGTAAATCCGTGAATGATATCCTGAGAAACCAAGAAAAAACAATCAAACAGGCAAAGGAAACAGTTCAAGAATTGAAAACTGAAATGGAGGCAATGAAGAAAACACAAACCGAGAACCAGCTGGATATGGAAAACCTAGGTTAATGAACGGAGACTACAGAATCAAGCATAAACAATAGAATACAAGAGATAGAAGAACGAATCTCAGATTCTGAAGATACCATAGAGAAAATAAATGCTCTGGTCAAAGAAAACGGCAAATCCAACAAATTCTCTTCACAAAACATTCAGGAAATCTGAAACACAACAAAAAAAACCAAATATAAGAATAATAGGAATTGAAGAAGGAGAAGAACTGCAGATCAAAGGCCCAGAAAATATATTCAACAAAATTATAGAAGAAAACTTTCCCAATCTAAAGAACGATATTCCTATGAAGGTTCAAGAAGCATACAGAACACCGAATAGACTGGATCAAAAAAAAATCCCCTCACCATATAATAATCAAAACACAAACATACAGATTAAAGAAAGAATATGAAGAGCTGCAAAGGAAAAAAGTCAGGTAACTTATAAAGGTAAACCTATCAGGCTTACACCGGACTTCTCTATGGAAACCATGAAAGCCAGAAGATCCTGGACAGAGGTACTGCAGAAACTAAGAGACCATGGATGCAAACCCAGACTACTATACCCAGCCAAGCTATCGTTCACTATTAATGGAGAAAACAAAATATTCCAGGATAAAAATGAATTTAAACAATTCGTAGCCACAAATCCAGCCTTACAGAAAGTAATAGAAGAAAAACCGCAACCCAAGGAATCCAACAATGTCATCACTGCCTACAATAACCCAGACATCTAGCGACCCTTCACAACCACAACTCAAAGAAGAGAAACACACAAACTCTACTATACACACACACACACACACAAAAAATAACCGGAATCAACAACCACTGGTCATTAATATCACTTAATATTAATGGACTCAACTCACCTATAAGAAGGCACAGACTAAAAGATTGGATACGAAAACAGGATCCAACATTCTGCTGTTTACAAGAAACACACCTCAACCACAAAGACAGACATCTACTCAGAGTAAAGGGTTGGGAAAAGGTTTTCCAAGCAAACGGACCTAAGAAACAAGCGGGTGTGGCCATTCTAATATCTAACAAAACTGACTTCAAACTAAAATCAATCAGAAGAGATGGAGATGGACATTTTATACTCATAACAGGAACAATTCATCAGGAGGAAGTCTCAATCCTGAATATCTATGGCCCTAATATAAAAGCACCCACTTATGTAAAAGAAACTCTTCTAGAACTCAAGGCAGTCATCAAACCACACACACTAATAGTAGGAGACTTCAACACTCCTCTCTCACCAATGGACAGGTCAATCAAACAGAAATTCAACAGAGAAATAAGAGAATTACTAGAGGTAATGAATCAAATGGACTTAACAGATATCTATAGAACATTCCACCCAAAAAGGAAAGAATATACCTTCTTCTCTGCAGCTCATGGAACCTTCTCGAAAATTGACCACATACTGGGTAACAAAGCAAACTTCCACAGATACAAAAAAATATTAGTAACCACCTGTGTCTTGTCAGATCACCATGGAATAAAGTTAGAATTCAATAACAATTCTAACACCAGAAAGCCTACAAACGTGTGGAAGTTGAACAGTCAACTACTGAATCATCCCTGGGTTAAGGAAGAAATAAAGAAAGAAATTAAAGTCTTCCTTGAATTTAATGAAAATAAAGACACAACATACTCAAACCTATGGGACACAATGAAAGCAGTGCTAAGAGAAAAGTTCATAGCATTAAGTGCCCAAATAAAGAAAACGGAGAAAGCACACATTGGAGACTTAACAGCACACCTGAAAGCTCTGGAAAAAAAGAAGCAGACTCTCCCAGGAGGAGTAGAAGATTGGAAATAATCAAACTGAGGGCTGAAATCAACAAAATAGAAACACAGAAAACAATCCAAAAAATCAACGAAACAAAAAGTTGGTTCTCGGAGAAAAATCAACAAGTTTGACAAAGCCCTAGCCAAACTAATCAAACGGCAGAGAGAGAACATTTCAATTAATAAGATCAGAAATGAAAAGGGTGATGTAACAACAGACACAGTGGAAATTCAGAGAATCATTAGATCTTACTACGAAAGTTTATATGCCACAAAGTTGGAAAATGTACAAGAAATGGATTGGTTTTTAGATAAATACCATTTACCAAAGTTAAATCAAGACCAGGTGAACAATCTAAATAGACCTGTTAGTCACGAAGAATTAGAAGCGGTTATCAAAAACCTCTCGACCAAAAAAAGCCCAAGGCCAGATGGTTTCAATGCAGAATTCTACCAGAACTTTCAAGAAGAGCTGATACCTATACTCCTTAAGGTATTTCGCAATATAGAAACAGAAGAGTCATTGCCAAGCTCTTTTTATGAAGCTACAGTTACCCTGATACCAAAACCACATAAAGACACAACCAAGAAAGAGAATTACAGGCCAATCTCACTCATGAACATCGACGCAAAAATTCTCAACATAATCCTGGCAAACCTATTCCAAGAACACATTAGAAAAATTATCCATTATGATCAAGTAGGCTTCATTCCAGAGATGCAGGGCTGGTTCAACATACGCAAATCTATCAATGTAATCCATCATATAAATAAACTGAAAGAAAAAAACCATATGATCATCTCATTAGATGCTGAAAAAGCATTTGACAAAATCCAACATCCCTTTATGATAAGGGTGTTGGAGAGATTGGGGATACAAGGATCATACCTAAATATAATAAAAGCTATATACAGCAAGCCGACAGCTAACATCAAACTGAACGGAGAGAAACTCAAAGCCATTCCATTGAAATCAGGAACAAGACAAGGCTGTCCACTCTCCCCATACCTCTTCAATATAGTGCTAGAAATTCTAGCAATAGCAATACGACAACATAAGGGGATCAAGGGGATTCGAATTGGAAAGGAAGAAGTTAAACTCTCGTTATTTGCAGACAATATGATAATATACATGGGCGACCCGAAAAATTCAACCAAAGAACTCCTACAGCTGATAAACACCTTTAGTAATACAAGATCAACTCCAAAAAATCAGTTGCCCTCCTATACACAAAGGATAAAGAAGCAGGGAGGGAAATTAGAGAAACTTCACCTTTCATGATAGCCACAAATAGCATAAGATATCTTGGGATAACTCTGACCAAGGAAGTGAAAGACCTATTTGACAAGAACTTTAAGTCTTTGAAGAAAGAAATTGAGGAGGATACCAGAAAATGGAAAGATCTCCCTTGCTCTTGGATTGGGAGGATCAACATAGTAAAAATGGCAATTCTACCAAGAGCAATCTATAGATTCAATGCAATCCCCATCAAAATCCCATCAAACTTCTTCACAGACCTTGAGAGAATAATAATTAATTTTATATGGAAAAACAAAAAACCCAGGATAGCCAAAACAATCTTATATAATAAAGGAACGTCTGGAGGTATAACCATCCCTGACTTCAAACTCTATTACACAGCTACAGTATTGAAAACAGCTTGGTACTGGCATAAGAACAGAGAAGTCGACCTATGGAATCGAATAGAAGACCCAGATATTAACCCACAAACCTATGAACACTTGATTTTCGACAATGGGGCTAAAGGTATGCAATGGAAGAAGGAAAGCATCTTTAACAAATGGTGCTGCCATAACTGGATGTCAACCTGTAGAAGAATGAAAGTAGATCTATATCTATCACCATGCACAAAAATCAAGTCCAAATGGATTAAAGACCTCAACATTAATCTGACCACTTTGAACCAGATAGAAGAGAAAGTGGGAAGTAGTCTACAAGACATAGGCACAGGAGACCACTTCCTAGGTAGAATCCCAGTAGCACAGACAATAAGACAATCAATGAATAAATGGGACCTCCTGAAACTGAGAAGCTTCTGTAAAGCAAAGGACACTGTCAGTAAGACAAAAAGACTACCTTCTGACTGGGAGAAGATCTTCACCAACCCCTCATCAGATAAAGGCCTGATCTCCAAAATATACAAAGAACTCAAGAAACTAGACAATAAAACTCTAATTAACCCTATTAAAAAATGGGATGCTGATCTGAACAGAGAATTCTCAACAGAAGAATGCCGAATGGCCAAAAGACACTGAAGGTCATGCTCAACATTCTTAGCGATCAGGGAAATGTAAATCAAAACAACTATGAGATACCATTTTACACCGGTCAGATTAGCTAAAGTCAAAACACCAATAATAGCCTATGCTGGAGAGGATGTGGAGAGAGGGGAACTCTCATCCATTGTTGGTGGGAATGCAAACTTGTGCAGCCACTGTGGAAATCAGTGTAGTGGTTTCTCAGGAAACTGGGAGTCAACCTCCCTCAAGACCCAGCAATTCCACTCTTGGGAATATACCCAAGAGATGCCCTATCATACCACAAAAGCATTTGTTCAACTATGTTCATAGTAACACTATTTGTAATAGCCAGAACATGGAAACAACCTAGGTGCCCCTCAATAGAAGAATGGATAAAGAAGGTGTGGAACATATATACAGTAGAATTTTACTCAGCGGTAAAAAACAATGACATCTTGAATTTTGCATGCAAATGGATGGACATAGAAAATGCTTTACTGAATGAGGTAAGCCAGACCCAAAAAGAGGAATATGGTATGTATTCACTCATAAATGGATTCTAGCCATAATTAAAGGTCTTTGAGCCTATTATTTGAGATCCTAGAGAAGCTAAATAAGAAGGTGAATCTGAAGAAAATCATGTAGTTATCCTCCTGGAGATTGGAAATAGACAAGAGTCCCAGGTAACCTCGGGTGCATGGCGGGGGTGGGAGGGTTGTTGGAAGGGGAGAGGGTTAGAGAGAAGGGAGTAGGGGAGGAATGGGGAACACTCGGGGGACTGAGATGGGGGGAGGGAGGAAGGATTGATATGGGATCAGGGAAGAATATATCTCAACTAAGGGAGTCATTTTAGGGTTTACAAGAGACTTGATTATAGAGGGGATCCCAGGTCCAAGGAGAGATCCCCGGATTGTTCTCTGGACAGAGGAGAGAGTGCCTGAACCAGCCTTGGCCTATAACCATACTGATGAATATTTTGCTTATCACCATAGAATCTTCATCTGGCGATGGATGGAGATAGAGACAGAGACCCACATTGGAACACTGGACTTAACTTCCTAGGTCCAAACGAGAAGCAGAAGGAAAGAGAACGTGAACAAAAAAGGCAAGACCAGAGGGAACCTTCATCCGACGATGGATGGCGATACAGATGGAGACACACATTGGAGCACCGGACTGAGCCCCCCAAGGTCCAAATGAGGAGCAGAGGGAGGAAGAACATGAAAAAGGAACTCAGGACTGTGAGGGGTGCGATCACCCACTGATACAAGGGGACTGATCTAATGAGAGTTCACCAAGGCCAGTTGGACTGGGACTGAACGAGCACGTGATCCAACCAGATTCTCTGAATGTGGCCGGATTCTCTGAATGTGGCTGGCTCGGAGTCTTTCTGAAAAGCCACTGACAATGACACTGGGACTTGTTTCCTCTGCATATACTGGAATTTTGGGATCCAGTCTGTTTGGATACTCACCTTCCTGGACCTGGAGGGAGGGGGGAGGAACTTGAACTTCCCACAGGGCAGGAAGCCCTGACTGCTCTTAGGGATGGAGAGGGAGGAGGAGGGGGAGTGGGGGGAGTGGGAGGGTGTTGGGAGGAGGGGCGGAAATGGAAACTTTCATAATTTAATAAACTTTGAAAAAAATTAAAAAAAAACAGATTCCAACAGGCAATAAAATAAAAAAATAAAAATAAAAACACATCCTAACAAAATCCTGTCATGGTTTTTTGCGAAACATCCTCCACAGACTCATGTATTTGAACACTTGGTCTCCAGCTGTAGGTATTACACAGGAAGGTGTGGAGTCTCTGAGCCAAGGTACCTCGCTGGTTGCAGTGGGTGACTAGATTTTTTCAGAGCAAGCTCATTTCTAGCAAATTCTGAAAAAATTCTCCCACAGTCAAACAAACTGGAGTTCTCACAGGCACAGGAAATAGGAAAAGCAGGGCTGACATTTACAATGACCTGAGTTCTCTTCCAGGTCTACCCACAAGGAAGTGATCATTTAACCAGAGGCATTCATCCTTGAGAGGATTTTTAAAATAATTCTTGCACTAAATTCTTGCAGTAAATTTATAAGGATGGCTTTCTCAAGAAAGCTTTGGTGGGTTTGTTGTTGTTTTAAAATAATCTTAATTTGTATAGCTTTAGTTTATTTATATGGTGCTGTGGGAGCTCCTTTGGCCAATAGCCTTTAAGAGACCATGCCCAACTGGTTTTGCATTAAATGTATTTATGTGCACCACTTGTGTGCCCAGTGCCTGCAGAGTTCAGAAGGCATCAGATCCCTTGGAACTAGGGCTGCAGATGGTTGTGAACCACCATGTGGGTGCAAGAAATCAAACCCAGGTCCTCTGTAAGAGCAACTGGTGCTCTTAACCCAGTGGTTAATGAAGTGGTTAATGAAGCCATACCTTCAGTCCCCAAAAACTTCATTTTATTTCAGACATTTAAGGTAAGTTGGTTAATTGTTAGCAAGGCCAGGTGTCCAAAGGTGGTGTCTCCCCTCACTCAGAGGTAACCCTGCAGATCTCCCAACTCAGCTTTCCAAATGCTGGGAATACAGATACATACCACTAGAACTGGCTTGTTTTCAAGTTTTAAAACTTCGTTTTAAGGTCATGTCTCCTAAACTGACTCTAAAAGCTAAGTATTTGTGCATATGGAGCTCCCAAGGCCTCACAATAACAATGCCCACATCCCCAGAAGCTGCAGTTTCATGAGTCGGAGGGTATCTCTATGGAATGGGCATAGGAGGGTGAAACCTCCAAATGTAAAGATGTGTCTCTTCCTTTTGGTGCCATTTTTTCAGGAAAGAATTTCCCAGAAAGCCCTCCAGAAGATCAAGACTGAAGTTACAGTTACCCAGAGGATGATTTAGTATGCAGGACGATTCTGCACCAGGTCTGGTATGATCCAGACACAGTGTGCTTACATCTAAGAGTACGGCCATACATCTTCAAAGGAGCAGCTGGTCCCAAAGGGCCTTCCCTTTCACTGACAGCAATTCATTCTCACTAGAAGTATATCAAAGTGTCTGGGGGCCTGCTGAGCCCAACAGAGACTAGCTAATAATCTGATAGGGCTGACTCATCATCTGCCAGATCACCTTTGATTGGCTTCGTTGTGCAATCGTTGTACATGTCTGTGTGTGCGGGATAGGACTTATTAAAAAAATTAAAATATGCACTTGTATGTATCCAGGTCTTTTTCCCTTTTCTTCCTTGGCGATTTGCAGGGCCGTTTGACCTCTGGCTCCCTGGAGATTCTGCACTAGCACTGGCTTGAGGGTATAGTTTAGAAAGAACTTGGCTCTCCTTTGTTATGGTAATTCCACCTGTAAACAAGGTTCCAGCTTTGGGCCCTATATGCCTGCCACGCATGGCTCCCCCAGCTGATTCTGCCTGAGGCTCCGGGCACCTATCATCCTATTCCACTGCTCCTGATGGGAGGGGGCCATGCCCTTTTGAACCCTCTTGCCCTCTTGCACTGGTATAAATACCCGACTTGAGTTTAATAAAGTTGCCATTTACTCTTTGGTAAGTGAGCAGGTCTCTTTGTGTCTGTGTCTGTTTAAACCCTTAGGACAGTCATCCATTCTCGTGGACTCGAGTTCAAGAAAGCGTGTGCCTGAATCGGGCCTGGGTATCCACAGAAAAGTGCAGAGGCTAACATGCACTTAAGCAAACATATCAACAATTGGGTAAAAGAGCTTTCTTTCTGACAGGAGCCTGAAGTTGACAATGATTTACAAATCGATCAGTCAAACAGACTGCCACTTCAGATTCTCAAGAAGAATAAAATTCCCCACGGTGAGGAGATATAGAATTAAAATTTACTAAGCTTCAATAAACTTAAACCTATGCTGAACCACTATTACATAATAATTAGCAAATGGCACCTGTGAGAAATAAAATCCAGGTTAAAGTCCCAGGACTGTGGAGCAGAGGAGCCACGCTGGCAGCTTCTACATCTTATCTCATCCCCACAACGACAATGACCAGACTGTGAAATGAAATGCCGCTTCTTGTTGAAGAAACACTGAGACCAGTATTTGACCATTCTTTACGGCATTCAAACCCCCAACACAGGAATCAGGACCTGCCACAGGCAGGAACATGCTGTGCTTCCATGTGTTAGGATCACTCAACAGTTACCACATGAAGCTGTGTGGAACATGACTGAGGACTCATAGCTGAGTCCTCATAATTACGGCCATCCAAAACTTGACAACGAAGACAAAAACAAAAGCTGGAGAAAAGGCAGAATCTTCATCATATGGTACTAGAACTGGACATCCACATGCAGAAGAGTGAAATTAGCCTATATCTGCAACCTTGTACAACAACTACCCCAACAGATGAAAGACCTACATGTGACACACTGCAACTGCCAGCAGAAAACCCAGGCCAAACCCTAGGACGGAGACCTAGGAAAGGGTTTTCTGAATAGGACCCATCTGACCAGGAATTGAGGCCAGCAATTGACAAATGGGACCTCATTAAATTAAAATTCTTCTGCACAGATAAAGAAACAAACAAGAAAAGAGGAAGCCCACAGAGAGGAAGACAATCTCTGCCAGCTATCATCTGACAGAGGATTAAAATCCAGAATCTATAAAGAACTTTAAAAAACAAAACAACCTATTCAAAAAATGGACTTGGGATCTGAATAAAAGTCTTCAAAATAAAAAACAAAAATAGCCAAGAAATATCTCAAAAAGATTTTATTCTGATAAGGCTGAGAAAGCTGAATGACAATAGAAAGCTATACTTTCAAAAGAAAAAAAAAGGACAGTATGACTACCATCTCAGTCACTGTTCAACTGTTGTAAGAGAAAGCATGTAACTGGGTCTTCCTCACATTTAAGAGGTTTAGTCCCTGTCATCACGGCAGGAAGCATGACAGCATTCAGGCAGACACTGGAACAACAGCTGAGAACCACAGCCTGTTCTGTGTGCACAGAGATTCTGGGCTTGCCAGGGCTTTAAAACCTCAAAGTCCACCCCACAGCGACAAACTAACTCCAATGAGGTCACACCTCCTAATCCTTCTAATCCTTTCAAATAGTGCACTCTGTAGTGACTAAGCATTCAAATACATGACCCTATGAGGGCCGTTCTCATTCAAACCATCAGCGCTTTGATACACTCAGCTAGAAACCTAAGCATTACAGTGAACAGGGCTTCCACAAGCACTGACTTTATCCTCACCTACACTCTTTTATAATTTCATCTTACATTCCAATCATACCCCCTCCTCACGTCCTCCTCACCTCTCCCTCAGCACACCCCTGATCCACTCCTCCTAAAGAGTAAGGCCTTCCATGGGAAATCAACAAAGTCTGGCACCTTAAGATGAGTCAGAACCCAGCCCTGCACCAAGGCTGAACATGGCATCCCACCAGAGGGAATGGTCTCCAAAAAGTCAGCTCACGTATCAGGAATAGATCCTGGCCCACTGCCAGGAGCCCCTCAGATAGACCAAGCTACACAACTGTCTCCCACATGCAGAGGGCCTACTTCGGTCCCATACATGCTGCACAACTGTCGGTCTAGAGTTTGTGACTTCCCAAGAGCTTGGTTCAGTTGTCTCTGTAGATTTCCCCATCATGATCTGACCTCACTCTTAACCTGCATAGACAACAACACTCAGCCTAGAAGATTTCATAGACTAGATTGTTTTTAACGGCTTCTCCTGAGTTTGTAATTTCCTCTCTCTTGTGGCTTTTAGAATCTTAGGTTATCTACCTTCATGTATGATGCAACATTTTCTTCTTAACTTTGGTATCTATCATTTAAAAATTCACCATGACACAGGGCCTGTCATTGGAGCCCTCACTAAGTTACAGTCCACATGGACTGTCTGCATACCTGCAGTCCTTCAACAGGCATGACTGAGTCCTCCCTTAGAGCCCCTTCTGGTTCCCTGCCACCCCCCCCAACTTTAAAACTCCATCATTTAGCACTGTACAAGTGCATGCATACACACGCACATACGGACACACACGCTCACACATTAATAATGATTAAGTTTAAAAAGACAGTGAACTTAGATTCACACTAGGCAGAAAACGTTCCTTATGCGTGTAAAGGATACATGTATAGCTATTTTACGCAGCTAACAATTTCCTACCACCTGCAACATGCCCCTCATGCTGGAGACAAGCAACAAGACTTTTAGCACTATCAGAGAGGATCTGGAGTACTCTATGTTCCTACTAAAAACGAAGCCCTTTTCACTCTTCCACAGGTAAATCAAAGCCAGCTCTGAGTTCTCCTTGTTGGGCCCAGGATTATTTGGTCAAAGGGATGATGCCCACCCAGGTCAGGCTGACCGAGGGAGCAAACAACAAAGAAATGCTATAAAAAGCAGAACTATCTCCCTGCTTTAAATGACCTACTTAAGTTAGTACCAAGAGACAGTAAGTTTAAATTCTGAGTTTAAGCTATAAATTGTTCCCAGGAAAATGGGACAGCAGTCCAAACCCTCTAGCTTTGCTGTGAGAACATTTCAAGTCTGTCCTAGGCCTGCTTTTCCTTTTGACTCCCTGGCTGCCCTCACAGACTCTGCCAGTGACCCTTCACTTAGACAGGACTTGCCCAGACTCTGCCTGTGACATATGGGACCACGGAAACCCTGTCTGCCTTCCATAGCCAGCCCCAAAGTCTGCCCTAAGGAACAGTGCCTTTTTTGATGCTCAGTGCTAAATGTGTTCTTCCTTTTTCAGTAACCAGGTAATTTGCTTATTGGGACCATCAATTTGCATAATCTTCAAACTGCCTGACTGGCGATTAAATTTGTGAATTTATTTGATCAGATCTACAATAAAATTTTCTTAAGGTAAGTTCCATGGCTCATTCCTTTACTTTTCCCACAGTATATTTCTCCCATACTGTACACAGAATTTCAAAGTAAGCAACCCTAGGTTATGGAGTACACTTTGCAAACCCAGGCACGTAGGATTAGCTTTCTAGTTTGCCACATCTGTAACCTTACTGCTGCAGGGTGTCTCTTAATCACAACAAAGTCACAATTCAGGTATCCACCCTCCTGCCAACAACTGTCTGCTTCCAGCTTTCGCCATCACAACGCAGGCAACTACGAAACACTTCTGTATGGGTGCACGGATGCAGAGGGAAGAGCTTCACTCGGGGACCTAAGAACAGGCTGTCTGGCGAATTGGCGATGCACAGCTTCCTGATGCCACACTAGGTCAGCGAAGTGACAGAGCACGGATTAACCAGCCTTTAATTCTCCTGTTCACTCTTCACATCACTTCTGTAAGTTACAATCTTCCAAAACCACGACAGTCCAACAAGGAACGGAAAACAATTGCACTTTTTTTCCCTTAAATCACCCTGTGGTGCTCCCCACACTCCGGTCAGTGAGCTCCAGTTAGGCAGAGCTTTCTTAGGCTGCTGTCACTTCTGCGCACTCAGCACAGATTCTTGCCTTCCTTTAACTGTGGGCTCAGGAGTACTTTCCCCTGGAGAAGACCGTGTGTGGCAGCCATAGGCTGGGCAGCACACGAATTTCAGGTGACTTCAGGCTTGCTTCACAGTCTTAACTCAGTGGAAGTGCTATTATCCACCCACCCACCCACTCACCCACCCCACCCCACCCCCGTCGACCCCCCCCAGTGACTCCAGCCCTCACAGCTGTTGCTGCCTAGGGCTCAGGTGCCTGCCCGCTGGCTTCTGTCATTAGCTCCAGCTTCTGGGTGCTTGTGTGTCTAGAGATTTAAAATAATTAAATCATAATAATTATGTCCGTTAACATAAGAAGTTGATTGAAAATTATTACTTTATTAATGTATTAAAATTCCACTTATGAGCCAGGTGGCAGCAGCGCACGCCTTTACTCCCAGAACTAGGAGGCAGAGGCAGGAGGATCTTTGTGAGTTCAAGGCCAGACTGGTCTACAAGAGCTAGTTCCAGGACAGGCTCCAAAGCTACAGAGAAACCCTGTCTTGAAAACTCAAAAAAAGAAAGAAAAAAAAAAAGATTCCATTTATTTAGTGGATGTCAATTAACCTATACTATTTAATATTCAAGACTTCTGTCCTCAGAACCCACTCATCTTAGCCAGCTTCCTGCTGGCCATTCCTGTTGCCTCTCAATCATCAGGAAAGGAAAGGGAATTGGACAAACTATTTCCAACATCAATAACGTGTGTAAATGCTAAGGTTGGCATACACCCTAACTACAGCTTTACACAGCACCTTGCTTTCTCTTCTCTTCTTTCTTTGAGACAAGGTTTCCCTGAGTACCCCTGGCTATCCTGGAACTCTCTGTAGACCAGGTTGGCTTTGAACTCAGAGAGATCCACTTGTGCCCACCTCCCAAGTGCTGGGATTAAAGACATTTGCAACCATATCCAACTAACACATTTCATAAATCTTGAGGAAAATATTCTGATTTTTGCCACAGAAAAGGGATAAATATCATAAATGTGAACACAGAGCAATTTCACATAGGGTTTTTGTACTAATGTTGACTCCACTTAAAACATGATGGTGGTTGAATAGTTTGTGTTGTACTTGTGACAAAAAATACTGTATTAACAGGCAGATCTATTTTGATAAGTGGATTAACCTTAACTACAATAGGTCTAAATAACACAGTTTCCTCTTTAGCGCATGTATCTGACACACTAAGATATACTCAAGTTCACCGTGCCCTTTGATCTGTTTGGACAGTGTTATCGCGGTATTTGCAGTCTCCGATGCGTCTCTCAGAGTAGAGCTGCAGCTCTGCTTTGCTTCCATCAAGACATCGCTGACGTTTTTCTGCCTCTCTGTAGCCCCAGCTGTCCTGGAAATCACTCTGTAGACCAGATCTTCCTGATTCTGCTGGGATTAAGGGTGCATGCCACTGTGGCCAGCTTAATCTTTGACATTTTGCCTTTTTTACACTAGAGCAATCTTTGAATTTTATTTGGAGTATTTATCCACTAGTATCTGATACAGCGATTTGTATAAACATTTGTACTCAGAGGGCTGAGGTAAAAAGACAGTTTTAATAGGGATTTGAGATCAACTAGATCAACACAAAAATAAAATTTTAAAAATCCCTCCATCTCAAAGGTGGGCTAGTTAGTGGCTTCTGTCTGAAATCCCAGCACTTGGGAGGAGGAAGTCAGTAGATTAGAAGTTCAAAGTTATCCTCTGCTGAGGACAGTGAGTTTAGGGCCATCCGTAAAGTACCTCAGGCTTTGTTTCAAAAGTCAAAGTCTTCATCTCAAAGAAAACTGAGAGGAAGAAAGGGAGGGAGGGGAGGGGAGAGAGAGAAGAGGATCAATACCAGAAAGAAAAAATACATAAAATATAATGTGAAACTTTCAAAGGACTCTTTCCTTCTTTCATGGAGACCTTGGAACCGTTAGTCGGAAGTCAAGCTGCCAACATCAATTCACACTTGAACAAAACTTTTGCCAATGAAAACTGAAACACCTGTAAGAACTAAATTGTTCGTATTTTCAACAAAGAAAGGAAATGAAAAGCATTACGAGTGTCACGAACTTGGCTCATCTGAGTGGAAATGAGAGTTATCACAGCTAACTTTAAATTATCAAGCTGATAGAAACAACATAAATGGTTCTCTCAAACAGTACTGGTTACTTTTACTACGACTCGATGTTCCTGAAATGTGTAGATATGATTTCTCAAGAACAGCATCTCATAATGACTGTCTTAAACAAGGAGAGCTACGGCTTCCAGAACAAGATTTAGATTGCTGAATTATGATATTTCATGTACGTATGGAAATGCCATAGGAAAGCTGTCAGTTTGTAGGCTTAATTTAAAAATAGCCTCACATATGTTTCAACATGCTACACCAACACAACATCACTGGCAAAAATTTCTCTACAAAGAGAGATCTAAACATTATTTTGGGAAAAATGCTTAAATTATTAAACTCAATAAAATACAGAACTAAAATAAGCCAACTATTTTGTTGAGAATCATCAGTAAATATATTGGTGGGCATTTTTTAAACTTTGTCAAAAAAAAAAGATGGAAAGTGGTGGATAATGCCTTTAATCCTAGCACTTCCGAGGTAGAGGCAGGATGATCTCTGTGAGCTCAAGGCCAGCCTGGTCTACAGCATTTGTTCCAGGACAGCTAGGGCTACACAGAGAAACCCTGTCTCAAAAACCTCCCAGAAATAGGGAGGCTGAGGCAGGAGGATTGTGAGTGTAAGGTCAGCTTGTGACAGATAACTGCATCCTACCTCAAAAAGCCAAGTGTGTGTGAGCAAGTCTAGGGAGTCAGGAGCAGACACCCAGAGAGAAGCAAGATGAACACACAATGCTAAAAGGTTCCACCACGTGGCAAAGGATAGATAAGAAATGAGTTTGTTATATGAGCTAGCTAAACAACAAGTCTAAGCTATTGGCTGAGCATTTATAATTAATATCAAGTCCCTTGTGGTTATTTGGGAGCGACTGCTATGACAAATAAAGCTCTGACTATAATGTCCTCCTTCAAACCAAGGACTAGCAAGCTGGTTCATCTTTGAATGCTGAGGACAGCAGCCTTTACTTACCGTGGGCACTTTTATGTACTTTCCACATTCGAAAGCAAGGTTTCAACAGAAGGAAGATGAAAAAAAAAAATGTACCTATCCTTAAGCTAAAAGAGACCCCAAAACAAGGTCAAGTGTTTAGAAGTGGGACAGTACCTGAAAGTGCCCACCCATCCTGTCTCAGAGACACTTGGAGTTACACAGCCTGCACCTGTCTCCCAGAATCTGAGGGTTGGGTCCAGGTGTCACTGACAATACTGAAGGAGGCCCTTACATGAAGCGGGTTGGTATTTGCATCCAGTCTACAACACACGTCCTTCCTTGCACCTCTAGGCTACTGTAAAGCCTCAGCCCAAGTAGCTGCCACACAGCTTGTCACTCCATGTTCCTTAGGGAACAGTGACAGGAAGACTGCGCACGCGATAGTTCAAATCCTGGGCTGGATGGATCCCCTACACCCAGTTTACGCCCTTCTGGGAACGGAGCCTAGGGTTTTGGGCAAACCAGGCGTGCATTCTACCAACCGAGCCACAGCCCCAACCCACTGCAGTACTTCTTAGAAAGACACATTTACTAGGAATTAACAAAGGAGTCTCCTTGGGAAGACTTGGGAAGGTTAGTCTCTGCAGTCACAAAGCTCTCTCCAGAGAGATCAGCACTCAGGTCATTGTTGACTGGGAGGAGAGCCAAAGGAGAAGAGAGCACAAGCCCTCAGCAAAGAGCCCTTGTGGGGACAGTATGAAACTCGAATTTATGACCTTCACTGCAAGCTGGGAGGGAGGAGCTACCCACATCAGAACCACCAGCTAACTAGCTCACAAGTGCCTCATGGCAGAGGAATGAGAACAGATAAAGGACAGAATCCAAAGACAAGAACAAAATCTTCCCTCCTTCACAAACTGTGACGCAGTGTTCACGCGGTTACTGGGAATGATATACACGACAACGTGTATGAGACCAACCCACAATGACGATGTTACTACTGATCACCTCACCACAGAGCCCAGTGAGAACACTCCCTGTCATCCACCACATCACAGCTAGCCTCGGGCATCGGTGGAGACCAAGCCTCAAGCCACCTGCTGCCTAGACTTAGCCCTCTACTTCCGGTACTCCCTCAAGCTCACAGCCAGGCCAGATCCTCCATGTCCTCCACCAGGCCCCACTTCAGTGGGGTAGACAATCACCTTCTCACTGAGATACTCCAGACCACCTCGCTACACAACACCCATCCCTGCTTTACAGCCCTCCTTAGCCCTTCAATTAAATAGCTATTTCTCACTTTGTCTGTGTATTTCCCCCTCAGGAATGTAAATTAATTAAAACTCTAGAACAAAAAAGACACAGCTCAATATTGTATCCCCAACGAGGATCACAACACCTGTGAATGGTAAAGATTTCATAGTTACTAGCTGAGTGAAAGAAAGGTACAAAAGTTATCTTATGTGCACTGAAAACAATTTTGCCACTTGGCTTGCCAAATTCTTTATAGTACATGTCATAAGTAAATAAGGTATTTCCATACAGTCAGCTAAAGCCCTCCATAGTATGGTGACACCCGAGACACTGAGGAGCGGGAAGAGTGGGAAGATAAAGGACACCCAGAGGGCTCCCGCATCAGCACCTACCCTGATCTCGAGAATGGGTAGGAGAGCCCCTACTACAGTGCAAACAAGACAGCTTTCCTTTCTACCGGATCAAGGTTCTTTCCCTTGTCTTAGCTGAAAAATGAGAAAGGAAGAAAGAAAGCGGAGTTCCGAATCCTCTGATAAGGATGCCTCTGGAAGAGTCATGAGGAATTTGATTCATTTAAGAAAGTATGCAGCAAGCTGGGCATGGTTGTGCACACCTTTGAGTCCAGTGTAGGAGGATCAGCCTGGTCTACAGTGCCATCTAAAGAGACCACATTTACAAAATATAAAGAACACGTGAACCCTTTTCCACTCACAAAGCCAAACCACCTGAGGCCTCTGTGGCATGTGTCTCTTTTCTTTGATCTCAAATCTTCCAACATCTATTCCCATATTTCCCTTTCATTTCTGTTCTCTCCAGCCTGGGTCCTCATCTGTCTGTCACTGTTCCTCTTTGGTCTGCTGTT
Source organism: Myodes glareolus (assembly GCF_982192425.1). Lineage (NCBI taxonomy): Eukaryota > Metazoa > Chordata > Mammalia > Rodentia > Cricetidae > Myodes > Myodes glareolus. The sequence continues at coordinate 6,828,150 of NC_142050.1, forward strand.
AGGAGGTGACGATGCACAGTTCACTCAAACAGTGCTCCAGGTCAGCCACGCACTGTCAAATCCCACAGCCATTTCTCCATCCACTCGTCTGTCCTATGGTGTGGAATGTTAACAAGCTCCCTCTGTTCCCAATGCCATCTCCTTCCCTGATCACTGCTCTCCTGGCCCTGCTCAAAACTCTTTATTGCCAGGCGGTGGTGGCACACGCCTTTAATCCCAGCACTCAGGAGGCAGAGGGCGGATCCCTGTGAGTTCGAGGCCAGCCTGGTCTACAAGAGCTAGTTTCAGGACAGGCACCAAAGCTACAGAGAAACCTTGTCTCAAAAACCAAAAAACAAACAAACAAACAAACCCCTTTGTCAAGACAGTCAGGTAGGCATCAAAATGGGCCCTCACTCTTATGCATAAAGACTGGTGAACACTTGGGCACTCGTTCACTCATTCATTCAGGCAACAAACCGTTATTATCTGTTATATGCACAGTAGGTCATGGAGTCAAAAAAAAAGAATGAAGGAAAAAAGGAAGAAATGAAGGAGAAAGAGAGAGAGAGAGAGAGAGAGAGAGAAATAAATCCAAGTGATGCCACTCAACCAGACAGTAGAAAGAATACAGCACCAAGTCCCAATTTCAAGACCTCTATCACAAACAAATTGCATTATAACCACCAGACAGTTAAAACCAGTAAAGTCACCAGAGAGGCAGGACAACAGGCACTCTACGACACTGGTGACAGAGTCTAATTGGTGCCACGCTTGAAGTTAGGTAAACATTAATATATCCCCAACTCAGCAATTCCATTCTCGATTACAGAGCCCCAAAACTCAGCAAATGACTGGAATAGGAATGATACATATAAACATTCACTGTAGTAGAAAAACTGAAAATAATCAAAACCTCCAAAGAGAAAACAGACAAACTATACATATTCCCAGTGGAGTGCCACCCTTCAAATTACATTGCAGCTACAGACAAACACACAACCACAGAAACACAATAAAGCGAGGAGAAATAAATCACAGGGTACTCCAGAAAGCAGGAAAACAAGCAACTGGAGGCCTCAGGTTGAATGGATACAAAATGTAAGAGCAAACGTATCTTTAGAGGCCAGAAAATAACAAACACAAAACTTAGGACAGCATTTTCTCTGAGAAGAGCAGAGTGAGGCTTGGGAAAAATGCAGAGGTTAAACTTGCAATACCTGCAATCTTCTATTTATGGCTGAACAAGTAACTTAAACGCACATAGTGCAGACATTATTATCCACGTAAACAGGATCCATATTAGGAACGACAACAACTAGATGTGGTGGCTCACACCCAAACCCCAGTACTCAGGAGGCTGATGCTCCACGACGGCTGCAAGCTTGAGGCCAGCCTGGGCTACAAATAGATTCTCTTAAAGGGCTGGAGAGCTAGCTCAGTGGGAAGAGCCTGTTGCTCTTGCAGAGGACTCATGTCCTGTTCCCAGTACACAAATGGTGGTTCACAACCATCTGCAACCCCAGTTCTGGGGATCCCACACCCTCTTCTGACATCATGGGCATCAGGTGTGCATGTAGTACATATACATAAGCGCAAGAAAAATAGTTATAGAATAAATCTAAAACAATAACATTTAAAAAGAATGAAAACATCCTATAAAATCGTAATACTTCCTTTAATTTTCAATATTATTTAAAAATTTTATAAGCATCAAAATGTTTATGTAATAACTTTTAACTGAACCTACTTAAGATTCATTTTTATTATTTTAATTAACTATGTATTTTTCCATCATGTCAGTATGTGCATATGAGTACAAGTGCCTAAGGAGACAGAAGCATCAGATCCCCTGAACCTGGAGACACCTGGTGTGGGTGCTGAGAACTGAACTTAGGTGCTCCAAGAAAGCAGCAAGTGCTCTTAAGCACTGAACCATCTCTCCAGCCCCCAACCTTTTTTTTTTTTTTTCTTTAAATACAGGTCTCAATATAGAGCCCTAGATGGCCTAGAATCTAAGCTGGCCCTGAGCTCTGAAGAATGTGCTGTGTACCTGGCCTGCACCTGTTTTTATTGTTGGTGACAACAAAACAAAATAAACAGGGAAAGAACTATGACAGAGACAGGATCCCCAGGGCTCACTGGGCAGTGAACAGGAGAGCACCAGGTTCAGTGAAAACCCTGGAAAAGGGGATAACCTAGAGAGCCGGTGAAAACCACCCACAGACACCCAGCCTCTCCATGCAGCTCTCAGTCATTCTCACCTCTACTTCTTCTGTTACTAGAGCTCTACACCCGGCCGAGGATAGCAAAGACATCTGCTTATACAGGAAAGAGAAGAACAATCTACAAACTCAACAGACTCTGAACCTCTGACCGTTTAATTCGCTGCCCAAGAATTCTCCACCTTCATAAGCAGCACAAGATTCCGACTGTATGGGGAGGTCCTGATGAAGACCTTCCCAAATGCAGGGCAACACCAGTCAAGATCCTCAACTCAGCCAAGTCAGCCATTAACATACCAGACTCCAAGGATGACAGCAAGCTCTTCAGCACACAGGTCAGGCATCTGAAACTGTTCACTGTCGGCTAACTTTATTTCATTTAGAACAGTATCATCGTTGAGCTCAAGATTCTGGTAGAACACAGGAGAAACTATTTAGACCAAAAATTACATTTCGTTCATTCATGCAACATACCACTAAAGGAGATGACACCAATGTATGAGTTTTTGGAGGGAGGCTGGGGTACATTACTTTAATTTTGATTTACCTTGGAGGGCTCTTGTTTCTTTGGTTAGTTGTGTGTGTTGTATGTTTTTAAGGCAGGGTCTCACCATGTAAGCCTGGATTGCCAAAACTCACTAGGTAGACCAAGCTAGCCTTAAACTCGCAGGTTATCTGCTGCCTCAGCCTACTCAACTTTAAAGAAACTCAAACACACATTAACTTTTGTGTGCTTAGATTTGTGAATTAAATCTCTTTTTCAAAGGTACTGTTTGCCTAAAGACCAAACTGCAACGGGCAACCTAAAGTTTAATGAGGGGCTTGAACAGGACTGAGAAGAGAGAGGAGGAAATTAAAGATGCCTGCACTTACTATGCATTCACTGACTAGTGTTAATCACAGCAGCACATGCACTGGCTCGGCCACAGCTCCACACCCTTGAGGAAGTAAAGCCAGGTCCTGCAACCTCTCTCCTCTATTTATTCTTCTAGAACTAACAGCTGCCCCTTACTAAAGTTACCACAAAAGCAAACAGTGAACTTGGAACCCACCTGCATTCTCATCATAGGTTCTCCTCAGACCAAACTGAATGATGGTACCTCCTTGTCCCTCAGCCCTAGTCTCTCCCTTTGGCATTACTCTCAGAACATAATAGAAGTTTGGTATTCAGTCTACTTAAGGTAAATTTACTTATAGGTTCTAAAACAACACGTACTGAAACAGAGGCACTAAAGACATTGAAATCAATAAAAGGACAATGAAAAACGGTAGATGTGGAGCTGGAGAGATGACTCAACAGTGAAGAGCACAGGCTGCTCTTTCAAAGGAACCAGGTTCGATTCCCCACACCCACATGGCAGCTCACAACAATCTATAACTCAGTTCCAAGGAACCCAATTCCCTCTTTGGGTTTCTGTGATCACTACACACATGTGGTGCACAGATATATGTGCAGACAAAACACCATACACATAAAAGAAAAATAAATCTTTAAACAATTTAATTAGCATATAAAACTATAGGTATGGGAATCTCTGGAAAATGAAAACATGTTTGTGGTCCCCATGGAAGCAGTTGCACAGGCCTAGGAAGTCAAGCATTCAAGAATCTTAAATTCAGGCCACAAGAAAAGAACTCATTAGACATTCCAAAAAGCACACTGAAGCACCAACCAACCCAATAATGACAGAGTAGAAGGCAGATTGTAAAATAAGAGGAAAGGACTGCTTGCTGGTTTACGTATTTAGAAGAAGCCACAGAATTTTCAAGTCTCTGAATGTTAAATATTCACAGAAGACAAAAGTAAAGGGACTAATACTGAGCTGGGTATGGTGGCTTAAACCACAATCCTAGTATAGGAAGCAGAGGGAGCCCTGAGTGAGTGAAGTCCTGAGTATTGTTGACTTGCTGAGGGCTCCAAGGCCTCAGACCCATAGGAAACTGGCAATAAGGCCAGGACTAGAAGGAATGTCAAAGCTCTCCTCAGGAGTCCACGTGGAAGGTTAATGGACAATTGATGAGTGTGTACAGGGATTAGTAACCGCCCCTCCTGTTCCTGGAGATTCTGACAGAGACTTCCGACACAGACTAGCTAAGCACTCCCCAGGCCCGTGCTGTCCCTAATAAACATGCTGCAGTTCCAGGTCACAGAGGTAGGAGACGCCCGCCTGAACCCAGCTTTACTGTGTGTATGTCTGTATGTCTCTATTCCCTCAACACTCCTACACAGGGTTCCAGGACCCAAGCCTCTTGGGAGAGCAGGAACTAAAGGCCAACCTTGTCTATACAGCTAGAGACTGCTTCAAAAGGCAAAAAACAAACAGAGATAGCCTCTTTGTCTCTTTTATATGCCTAGGGGCATTGCGGCGGCACTGCTAACTCGTAACTGCTCCACTGTAAGGGAACTGTGCTGTGTGACTGTGGGCGCAGCGTGGCAGCCGTCTGACTGTGGGCGCAGCATGGCAGCCGTGTGACTGTGGGCGCAGCGTGGCAGCCGTCTGACTGTGGGTGCAGCGTGGCAGCCGTGTGACTGTGGGCGCAGCGTGGCAGCCGTCTGACTGTGGGCGCAGCGTGGCAGCCGTGTGACTGTGGGCGCAGCGTGGCAGCCGTCTGACTGTGGGTGCAGCGTGGCCCTTGTGTGACTGTGGGCACAGCGTAGCCTCTGTGTGACTGTGGGTGCAGCGTGGCCCTTGTGTGACTGTGGGTGCAGCGTGGCCTCTGTGTGACTGTGGGTGCAGCGTGGCCCTTGTGTGACTGTGGGTGCAGCGTGGCCCTTGTGTGACTGTGGGCACAGCGTAGCCTCTGTGTGACTGTGGGTGCAGCATGGCAGCCGTGTGACTGTGGGGGCAGCATGGCAGCCGTGTGACTGTGGGGGCAGCATGGCAGCCGTGTGACTGTGGGGGCAGCATGGCAGCCCTGTGACTGTGGGGGCAGCATGGCAGCCGTGTAACTGTGGGTGCAGGTGGCCTCTGTGTGACTGTGGGTGCAGCGTGGCCCTTGTGTGACTGTGGGCACAGCGTAGCCTCTGTGTGACTGTGGGCGCAGCGTGGCCCCTGGGTGACTGTGGGTGCAGCGTGGCCCCTGGGTGACTGTGGGCGCAGCGTGGCCCCTGGGTGACTGTGGGTGCAGCGTGGCCCTTGTGTGACTGTGGGCACAGCGTGGCCCCTGGGTGACTGTGGGTGCAGGTGGCCTCTGTGTGACTGTGGGCGCAGCGTGGCCCCTGGGTGACTGTGGGTGCAGCGTGGCCCTTGTGTGACTGTGGGTGCGGCGTGGCCCCTGTGTGACGGTGGGCGCAGCGTGGCCTCTGTGTGATGGTGGGCGCAGCGTGGCCTCTGTGTGACTGTGGGTGCAGCGTGGCCTCTGTGTAACTGAAAATTTTAAGAGAAAGATACTGATAATTTTTACCTGAAAACAGGGACAAGGAACTTACAAGGGTTCTCATCCACTCAGAGCTTCTGTGAGAGTCACCTACTGACTATGCTGTTCAACTGCACAATTCAGATCAACCTACCTTGGTAAGGTATTCCTGGGGGGTGGGTGCTGGGCTGAACTCATGACTGGAAGGGGCGTCCTCTTCTCTTCTGACGTCTAGAATCAGCTGTGCCACATAATTTTCCTGGAATCGTGTCCTTTTTCCCAACGCTCCTGAAAATTAAAATACAATCCTCCATGTGGATCCGGCAGTCAGACTTAGAGTCCGACGGCGATGACTAATATTTCCAGAGTGCTAAAGGTTTTCTCCATCCACACGAGAAACTAGAGGCCCAGTGATGTTCAAGGACTCCCTGAAGCCAAGGAACCATGGTGCCAAGGCTCAACCCCAGGACTTGACACTAGACTCTCAATCCCTACTTTTGCTCATTTTTAGTCTCTTCTGAGTAAATAACCGATTAAGTACTGTGGCTAGAATTCACATATACACTCACATACATACATACATACATACATGCATACATACAGAATGTGTATGTGAATAATGTACATGGGAAGACAGAGGCTGAACACTTGTCCTCACACGCTCAGGATCCCCGCTCTAAAGCCTACATTTAGCCAGGGCCTGAGCTTCTACGGCCCAGGCGCATACTCCGTCTGGCTCCACGTGACACAAACAGCTTTTCCTTATGTCTCGGACAGCACATGCGTATTTTCAGACAGCTCTGCAGAGAAGCAAGGTGTCCACATCCACTGTCTGGAAATGTGCGATGGCGAAGACCAGCCTGAGAAACCAGCTTCCCGTACTGCGATGACTCTGACCATGAGTGCCTGTCAACCCTGGGAACACACACATCAAGATGGCTACCTAAGTGGCTTAACAGTTTACTTTTTATAGAAACTCTACAGCTGAGTGAGAAAAAAAAATCATAATCTGGGTCTCATTTCTTTTTATGTGGAAACACACTTCTATTTTTAAGTTCTTCATCTCAACTTTGGGAAAAAAAATAAAAAACTGTAATAGCTATTAAATACACCACCAGTTAAAGCTGAATATACAAAGCACTGTGTCATTAATATTTAAATAGTCCCCCCAAAGCCTCCCAAAACAAAAATATTTGAAAAAAAATTCTCTGAAATGAACCTCAATTTCAACTACATTTTCAAATACAGACAAGACTCCAAATTATTCATGGTATTGTTCCAAAACCTATAAGCCAGATATCAAATAACTTTTCTCACACGAACACTGTAATAAAAGAAGGCTAAGATTCCATAAAGCCATATTTGACTCACAGTACAGCTAGAATATTTTATCAATTAGCATTGACTCAATAAGAAGCACAGAACACTGGGGCTGAGAAAAGGTCTAGGAAATGATCCAGGCCTAGCATGGGATAAAAGTGTCAGTCACTGAATACACAGGCAGGTGTCACAGCCTGGGATGCTCAGCCTGGCCCCCTAAACTGGTGATGTCTGGCCCCATTAGTTCATTCATACTGAAGGGCTAACTATACTGTACAGATTAGGGAGGGAGCAGTACATGGCACTCAGAAGAGACAACAGCAGATTTAGGAGAACTTCTGTAATGCACTGAAGCTACACCTACGAAAAGCCCCTTGGAAACACAACATGCAATCCAACAAAGCAGGACAGAAACAACACAACGTTTTAACAAGAATGGGCAATGCATGGAGCGGGACCAAATTAGGGAGTCAGGAGAGCTCTCTGGAGGTTTATGCCAAAACCAAATGATTCAAGGTCCATTTATTTACTGCCTGGCTGTTACTACTACCGAATATTTAACTAGTTTAGAACAAGAAATGGACTCTATGACAAAAATGTAACTCCAAATTTGTTTGAAATATAAACTCTAAATAAAATCTTTTAAATGTACTGTCAAATAAAAAAATAGGTAGGCTCTAAAAAAATGAAATACTAGACTAAGTATGACAGAGCATCCCAAATGCCAACACCAAAGAGACTAAGACAACAGTACCAGGAATTCAAGGCCTGCCTGGGCAACATAGAGAAAATCTGGGATCTAAATAAAATCGACATAAGAAATAATAATAATCAAGAAGAATGGAGAGATGGCTCAGCCAATAAAGGCTACGCCTCACAACCAAAAGGACAAAAAAAAAAAAAAGATCAAAAGCCAAAATGCAATACAAACTGCCAACATACATACTAATGTAATACACACATTCGATTCATACTAGCATACATACATACATTCAATTACCCATGAAAAGTAAAGTCTTACCTGTCAGATTAACCTGTAACTTGCTGATGTCTTTAGCAGTACTGAATCGGTATTTTGCTTCTTTATATTCATAATAATATAAAAATACATATGCACTTTCCAGATGGAATTGAATAGCTAAAAGTCGACCTGAATCGCCTTTAAATAAATTCTCTAGTTTCATCACTGTGAGACAAAACATGAAACATTAAAAATTAGGATGAGTAAAACAGAGTTCCAAAATATTGAAGTATGTATAGTTTAAGTTAAAATTTTGAAGAACTTTAAACACATAAAAGAACACAAATACAAAAGCAGCTAACAGCCAGCATTCTCTAAGCACTTATATGCTCCAAAGATGCAGCTATACTTTATACACATTGCCTTCTGCACCGACACACTCAGTCCTGCAGATGCCGTTCACAGCACGGATCCTTCCCAGGTGCCTGTCTTAACCATCTTATAAAAACATGGCCAGAAACATAGGAACACAAGACGCTGATACAAATGCCAAACCAAACCTGTATATTCAACACCATGAAAAATCTGAAAAAAGGGAGATTGGTTGAGTTCATTTCATAGAAAATATAGATTTTCTTCCTTAAGAAACATGTATGTGTGTGAAAATGAATATCAAATAGGCTCCTGCACATACATCACACACACACAGGCAGACATGGAAACTAATTACTTAATGTAACACAATTTTTTAAAATTTTAAAATAAAGGAAGGAAAATAATCTAACAACAAAGCATCTGAGATAAAATGATCATCAAAAATAACTATATATACTAAAGAATATAATACTGTTACACACACCAGGGTTTACGATTGCTCATATAGCAGGGTGTTCATCCAACTGGTACCCCAGAACAGTATTCTCTACTACAACATCCCTGACAAGCTGGTCTTTAAGCTATTTTTAGTAATGGCTTTTCAGCTTTTGACAAAGCAGTCTATGAGAATGAATGAGAAACGAAAGGGTGGGAAGTATGCCTCAAGCATCCTAACATTGGGGTTGAATTTCTCAAGCTGAGAGAGAAATCACACTAAACAGTTATTTCTCTTAGCACTGGGTACTTTCAGTGAGTGTGTAAGTTCTCACAATGCTGCCTTTGAGGAGGATGCTATCTCCACTTAAATCAGTACAGTACGGAGCAGAGCACTCAACAGAGCTCCAAGGCAGGGTGCCTGTCTAGCACCCTAACAGCTCAGCCAGCTCACTGACTGACTGGCCACCTCGGCTGTTCCACAGCAAAGCCAGCAACACTGTTTGACCAATAGCTTAAGCATATTTCTGGCTAAATCGTATCTTAAATTAACCCATCTCCATTAATGTATGTATCACCACAAGGCTGTGGCTTACCTGGTAAAGTTCCAGCATCTGTCTCTGGCAGGGCTACATGGCTTCTCTCTGACTGCACCTTCTTTCTCCCAGCATTCAGTTTTGCTTTCCCTGCCTAGTTCTATTCAGCTAGCCACTGGCAGAAACAGCTTCTTTATTCATTAACCAATAAAAGCAACATATATACAGAAAGACTTCCCACAGCACTTGTGATTTTACCTATGGCAAATAGATTCACCTGATGATGAAGACAGCTCCCCAAGCTGCCCCGTCCTGTCCTGCACAGTGCTGGACTTCCACTGCCCACCAGACCTCCTCTGCTCTAGCCACAATGACTTTCCTTTGGACCCTCAGGCCAATTACACTCTCTCGGGTCTCTGAGCCTTTATGGTTTGCCAATGTACCAGTTTCTGCACCAGTGGTAAAACAGTTGTCTATCAAGTCTATCCCATCATCCTCACACAAAAAGACAGAATCTCCTGTAGTTCAAGTTGGCCTCAAACTCTTGACATAGTTAAGAATGATCCTGAACTCTTTCGACTCCTTATCTTCCCTCCTCACCTCTCAAATGCTGGAACTACAGGCTTCTGATGTGCTGGGGACTAGACAGACGCTGGGGAAGCACTCTACCAACCGAGCTACATCTCCAACCCCACTAGACAATCTTTACCTGATTCTACCATAACTCTAGAATCTAGCTGTAGCACTTCTAAAAAACTCTGAAAACAAGTGGATTTTGCAACTTACTGGGGGAGGGGGGTTGACTTCACCTGGCAGCAAAATTTTATGATTGAGAAGACGGAACTAAACTTCCAGATGATACCAAAGGGCAGAACAAGGGATAGGTGCAAATTTGATAATTTGCTACTTATGGAAACCAGGTCCTGCCTCCATCACTCAACCTATCTACCTTCTAGGATCAAAATTTGGCAGTAAAAGAAGGGAAAGAGTCCAAAGGCTTCATGTCCATCAACAGAGGACTAGGTGAATGAACTATTCACATATTACAATCCTACAAGTAAACAGTAAAGGGATTCGCAAGTCAGGTACAGTGGTGCGTATCTATAGTCCCAACTACTCAGGAGGTTGAGGTAGGAGGATCACATGAACACAGGGGCTCAAGACCAACCAGGGTGACACAAGAGAAACTGTGTCCACAGGGGACAACGACTATAAGTGAAAACTTAAAAAGCATTACCTAACAGTAACAGTAAAAAGCATTAAATAGCAGTAATTTGGAACCTATCATAGCTAGTGCTCAAAAAGACACTTAGTCTGAATAAGGCCTTCTGAAGGCGATCCTAACAAGCCAGAAACACAATGTTCCCAAATTCTAACTCCTACCTCCCTGCTCAACCCCTTCACCCGACATCTTCATTCTGCTCTAGCCATTCTAGATACTGGCACTGTCAACCCCACAACAATGCTTCAAGTCTGTGGCCCTTGGTACACACACTGCCCTCCTAACACTCCTACTTGTGCTTCAAGATCTCGTCCTATTATCGACTACTGGATAAAACTTCTGACATCATACGTTCAAGCTAATCACATCGTCTAGCTTGTGTTTTCTTTGCTCTTTATTGCCCTTGTTGCCCCACTAGTATTTCAGACCCTAACTCACTGAGTTCACAGGTATCCACAGTATATAACACAACAATCATTCAAACAGGTCTTTTTAGGTTTGGAGATACAGCTTGGGAGTTAAGACAGAACGCTAGCCTGCAGAGGACCTGGGTGCAGGGCACGGTGCTTTGAGCATAAATGCAGCACTCAGAAGACTGAAACAAGAGGATCACACAGAGTTCTGGGCCAGCCTGATCTTCACAGTAAGCTTGAGGCCATCTGAACTACAATACAAGATGCCACCTTTAATTCTTTTTAAATCCACTTATATTATACCCACTTCTCAATGACCCTCAGCTCCACCTCATGGAGTTATAAGAGAGACACTAATTAACATAGCTAAAAACTCGGAGCTGTACTTGGTGTGGTATGCAGAGAGAAACATTAGTTGTACATTACTGGTTACCAAAATACGAACCAGAAATTTCCTGGAGAAAAGCAGTGGGAACAGAGACAGGGTTTGAAGCTGGGAAGCCCAGGTCTTCGTTCTGTTACTGAAGCAACTCCCTGAGACTTGACTCTCTCAAATGACTTAGCTGCACAAGATGATCTCTACAGGGTCTTTCCAAAACAAAGATCTCAGACAAGGCTAATTGGTGCAAAAATGGAAAGAAAGAAAAATTTGAAACCCTTGGGGAAGAACTAACGAGATTCAAGAAGCAGTTAGAGATACAATGAAAGACACTGAGACAACTGTGAGAAGATGTCAACTCTGGAAGACTCAGGCTTAAATAAAAGAGGAGCAAGATGATCCAATAGACAGACATTTATTATTTTAATACTATGCAAGTTCTCTGTGGAAATTCATATCCATGACCTTCTGGACAAAATGTCAACCAGTACAAATAAAACATGAACTAAACCCAAAATCTCTTCCCATGAGATTTTTTTAATGCTGTACTAAAATGATATATATTTAATAACATTCATTCCAAATTATCAAAAAAAATTTAATCACTGAATACATCAGTCTTTGGCTGTGAGAACAATCTAACCCAGGGTCATATAGCTGCTGGGAGAAGACACTCTAGAACTTGCTCTCAAAATATTTTCACCTGTTTCGTCTTAGGCAGTGACTTCATGAGTTCATCTTCAAATTGTAATATTCCACCGCACGCCCTGCATGCCATGCATTTTCAGTATCTGAGCCAAAAACAGTCGTGGGCCCATAAATGGTCTCTATGAAACTATGGTACCATTTAATACAACACCCCAAAGAATGCCCGATGCTGAACTGAGGAACACGTTTTTCAAGATTCCAACCTACTCCTTTCATAAATGTGATAGGCCCAGCAAATTGAAGCTGTCGCTACAATAGGCTCTATTTCACTAACGCAACATTCCTGGACAAGAGTAAGACAATCTTAGCTGTTCACAGAACCCTTGGCTTATGTCTCACAGGCTGAAAAAAACTACTGTCAATTTTAAATGGTCCTTCAAGGGCAATATTTCAAATATAATTATCTTCCTCAGGACATTGAACATGGTATCTCAGCTGTAACTGGCTGGGTCAGATCCTAAAATAAAATATCTTTTAAATAAAATAACTTATGAAATATTACAGAACAATTTAGACATAGCTATAATGTCTATGCCAAGCCATTAGATCAAGTAAGAAATGTTGATTACCCAGGACCATCTTGTAGAATATTATTTTAACGATGCAAAGATGTGCTACATTTGTTTATGCACAGACTATCACTATAGCTGTCTTGTATGTTACTTTTGTTTATGCTGCATTAGTTTAATTATAAAAAAATGTGAGTAGTCAGTCCTGCTGTAGCAGCTGAAGAAGGAGAAGCTCCTCTTGTGCTGTTCTGTTGTGCCCCTAAATGATGTCCTCCAGCAGCGGACCCAGAGTGACACAGTAAAAACAAAAGTGCTATCCACAGTGGATTAACTTCAGAACCACCAAGCCAATCTTTCATAATATGGCTATTGCCAACTTCAGTCAAAAACCTAAGAATAGGAGCGACTAGGTCTGCTGTAATGGGCATCTTATTACAATGTTGTGGAACATGATACCGCCTAAGTTTGTCCTGGGAATTATCCATTAACTGAGCAATGCTTTCTGAGGAGGAAATGTGGCTAAAACAAAACCTAGCCAGACTCCTCACAAGAAGGGAGGGCAACCCAGAATCTAGTAACTGTTTAATAGCTTCTGGAGACTGAGAAGAGGAAGCAAGAGTTGCCAAGTGGGATTCAGTTAGTGCAAGAGGTGCTTCCGCATTTTTGGAGTCATCAGTCAATGATGAAGTAAGATCTTGCTTCTTGCTATCATCTGTCATGGACAGTCTATGATGACACCGCACTGGAGGAGGGGTAATTCCCATCCAGTCCATGAGCAAGGAAAAGTAATCTGGGTGTATTTGGCACATGGAGCAAGTAGACTGTCAACAGCTTTCTTCAAAACCATGTTGCATGGAAGAGACATCGACCAATTAAAAAGTAGCCTAGAGAAGGAAAAGATACCATATGAATTTGTTTATAGAAAAACATTCATTGCTGGAAATACTTCTACTGGGATTAAATATTATGATAAAAATATAGTTTACTTACAATTTCTAACTCTCCTCCCATTCGCACTCCTTTTCTTTGAGAAAGGGTCTCGTTGCTTTTCCTCAACTATCCTGGAACTAGGTACACTACCTTTCTGTCTTGCAGTGGGCAACCATCATCTCTGCCAATCTCCAACTTTCTTCTTATATTTTCCATCCATAATGTATGTTAAAGAAAAATTTAGCTGATAAAAAGATTTGCAAGCAAGAATAACATAAAGCACTCTAGAACACCTACACAAAGATTTTTGATTTGATGATAAACTAACAATATTGCTAATCAATTTTAAAACAAGAAAGGCTGGGAGTATAGCTCAGTAGTACAGCATGTCAATTCCCAGCATGGGAGAAAATAAAATGAGTTATCTCATTTATACTTTTGTACTACTTTAGTATTATTTTCAAATTATTATTATCACCATTTGTTGGACCACAGTTCAAAAAAAGAAGTCGTTTGAGAATTCTGAGTGCTTGGGAGAAAACTCCAAGAAACTCTTGACTTGTGACCTCAGTTTCTTCCAAAACAGAATTAGTCTTGAAATGCGTTGCCGTGCTCTTCTCGGGTGTAATGGACAGAAATTAAGTTTACTTCAGCTGTTACTATTCAGATGTTGGTATGAAAAACAAGCTTTTGCCATGTGTGCTAAGAAGAGTTACTTGAGTAAAGTGACATAGAGTATATAAATTGTCTGATGCTCTGAATAAAGCTGGCTATTATGAAACTTTAATCTACCTCATTTTTAAGATCCATTCTCCCGGGTTCTACCACCTTTAGAGTGGAAAACAACTACTGAACCACTGAAACAAACAAAACACTCTGCCTATCAAGTGAAAACCAAAAATAATCTAGCTCCCCAGGGAAGAGGGTAGGGTAGCACTCAAGACTTACTCAAACAGCTCTCGGTCGAGCAATGCTGGCAAATCATACTCTACAAGCAATTCATAACTGTGCCAAAGAATGGCTGCTACACAGTGTAGATGAGGGGGGATGGCGTGAGAAGACCATATTCAACAGCGGATGAGCTTGGGCACACATAGTTCATCTTGCCACTTCTCAATGCAGCCATTTTTGCAGAGTCACTGACCCATTTTAACAAGGCCTGAATTCTAGAAAGAAAGAAAGAGAGAGAGAGAGAGAGAGAGAGAGAGAGAGAGAGAGAAAAGTAATGCTACAACTGATATTTGAAATAAACATGGCAACTAGTACAGGAAAGGCAAAATTTTTAGCTCAAAAGCAATCAAAATATGTCTAAACATACAGAATCTACATTTAACCTCCACTATATAAAACACATAAATAGATATTGATATATAATATTTGTTTTAACTTTTATGAGGCCTTCCCAATGAAGAGTATTAAATCCAATTCAATACAGCATGTTTGTGATTAAAAGAAAAATAGTACCAACATCTACCTGTCTTTAGTTCCAGGATCCTGAGTTGTCCCAAGCTGGTAAAGAATATCTATTGTAGAATCAGAGGAAAGTCCATTCAGCCTTCCAAAAAGTAAAGGATTATTCAAATCTAAGTAAAGGGGAGGGGGGATTTTTTTAATTAGCCAACTTAAAATGAATAATATGCTTACAATTTTAAGTCATTAATTAAATGGCAGTTATAAATTATAAGAAAACAGTTCAAAAGTAACAAAGCTTTAAGAGAAATTCATTTCAGAAAGATAATTACAAACACTATGTAGTTCAGGTATGATTATTGTGTAGGTGAGTAAAAATTATAAGGGCAAAGTCAATAGTCACCTGTAGGATCATTGCCTGATGCTGCACAATTTCTTAGGAGAATGTCTACAAGCTTCAGGCCACTTCTAGTGGACTGCAATCCAATCTTTACAAGCACAACCTCAATGTTGGGTGAATGCATTCCACAGTATGGTGACATCAATAAGGCAGCACAAGTCTGTAGCAGATTGGCAGTAGGGGCAGCTGCACTAGCCATCATTCCCTCTAGATCACTTATATGAGTAAGGCAATGATGTAAAACCGTAACCATCCAATGCTGAAATACAAAATTCAAAAGTATACGTATATTAACATAAGTACCTTAATTATTGCAAGAATAAAACAGAATTTATCTTTAAAATGTTCTGAAATGCTGAAAACACAGTACTGCTCACTGTCCCTTGTATGAGTGAAATGATACTCTTACTAACTGACATTGATCAATCACAATAAAGATTGGGTTCACTGTTGCAAGTACTTGGGAATTCCTAAAGCAAGGAACTGAAACCTAGAAAAACAAACATAACTACACACAACAAGGGTCAACTCACAGACTAAATACACATGCACCTCAACTTACTGTTTCATTGCTATACCCCACAAAATATTTCATTACACCTCAGAGAACTAGGAATTATATAAGCACCCACAGAACAACTTATGATCTAACATAGAAAATGTATCACAGAACAAATACTTTCTTTCCTTTTTTTTTTTTTTTTGAGAGAAACTCTCTGTGTAGCCCCAGCTGTCCTGTAACTCATTCTGTAGTCCAGGCTAGCCTTGAACTCACAGAGATCTTTTAAAAGAAAGAAATAAAAAACATACCTTCTTTTGGAAACTTGATCTTCAGATGGAAGAAAGGGATTATTAACTGTGGCTGAGGACGTGGTCCCAAAAGCAGTGAGGCCTAATAATTTAATCTACGAAAGACCTAGTGTGCTGGCATCCCGAGGACGATGTAGTCTGAGGCAGATGGCAGAAGCTACCTCAGCTTTGACAAGCTGAATTTTTATGTAAGTGAGACCACTTGTGACAACAGGAGATGACAGAGGTAGCATATTAACCCCATCTGCACTTACTTCAACAGACACTGAGGATGGGCAGGCTACAGAAAGAAAGAAATGAATATTCACAAACACGGACAGACACACAAAAGTAAACTAGATGATACACTCTAAAACTCCACTAATTTGGTAGCTTCCAGGTATATACACTATAAACTTACTAAAATATTATATAGAACAAATAATAACTTGCCACAAAGATTCATCATAATATTAGATATTTTTAATATAACCTTCAGTAATTAAAATAATCACAAATACTAAAATATTCACCTAAGGAAATAGTAACTGTGGATTTCGATACACACATTAATTGATACTCCTAAAAGGCAAAATATTCCAACCTAACAACAATTACTTATTATTCCCGTTCTACCAAAGCTGTCATGAACACTATATTAAGTTAATGTTAAGATTACCTATTTAAAATAATTTGAGAATAACAGAATATGGTTCAAGACTTCATACTGCAATTTGCAACACTGTTTAAATTCACAAGTTAATTTTAAAACTGGTTTCACCTTTAATTTTGTTTGCACTTTAAACCAGTACCAGACAGTCTTAAATGTTAAAAGTAAATCAATTCTGGTTATTTAAGGAATCCCAGTGAGGTAACAACTGGCAACTCCCACAGGGTTATTATTACCCACACCATAGAACTATAGAGGAAACATATCTATCAAAAAAAATCTTGAAAATTGGTTGTTTTTAATTCCAATGATAAACACACTAAGTATAATTTTATTAGCTGCCAATTAAATGTCACACACTAAGGATTAGAGAAATTTCAAAAACTTTGTAAACTATAACTTAAGAAACTATTAGCTATATTTATTTACAGGAGTAAGAGATCAAAAATACGAGAAAGTCCCACCACTACTTAATAAGTTTATTCAATTTTTTTATTGGAACACATACATTAAATCTCTGCCCTAATCCAACAGTAACTGTTTGTTAAGCATGTATAAATATCTGCTCTCCCCACTGACGTTGTACTTGTTTTCCTCATTTCCACATGTGAAATCTATCCACATTTACACAACCAATCTATTCCCAAATAAAAGCGCTTTCATTTCAGACTCACCTAACTGAACTTTAGTTCACTGTAGAAGAAGGGAAGTTAAGAAAGAATGCTAGAGATTGAAGCCAGAGCCTAATAGGAAAATGTCCCATCAATGAATTACATCACTAGATCATTTCACTGTTTTTAACCTTAAAACTAGGTTCCCCTAAGTTGCTTGCTCATTGTGATGCCCAAGCAGACCCTGAACTTTAAATCCTACTAAGCCTAAATAAATAGAGATAAGAACCTATGTTACTCCGTAAAGTAGTACTTTGTCTTTTAAATGATGTACTTATTGCCTGTATATATTGCATATAGTCATTGTACTTATAGTATATAAGTTTTCTTATATTAATTATAGCCTTCATTTTTTATTATAAACAAAAAAGGAAAATGTAGTGATATTTCATTAGTATTTTAACAAATAAGGCTTGCCTAATTTACTATCAGAGTAAAACAGGCCTACTGGTCTGTTAGGGGCTACAGACCCCTGGCTCCTCGACATTTTCGCCTGCTGGAGTGAACTGAGCAAAACACCTGTGCCTGCAGCGGCTCTGAGCACGAGGCCTGCAGCTGAAAAATACCGAGAGCATGGCTATTAGTTAAGGATTTCTATATCAGATTCCCTGGAGAACAATAAATTTGGCTCTCTTGTATCAAGGATGAGCTGTGTCCCCGTGTCTGTCTGTCTGTGCATTTGTTTTTAAGTCTCCAGCTTTGTTTCTGGCTCGCATACCATTGGGTAGTGTGGACGTTACACTGGTCAGCCTTACAGACCAGGCAGTAGTGACACACAACTTTAAGCCCAGTAGCCACTCTAGTTTGTCACAGAAACTGGGCGATAGTGGTGTGCGCCTTTATTCCCAGTCCTAGAGAAGAATATAAAACAAGAGATGACAGCTCTCAAACACGGTCTCATTCTGAGATTCCTGGAGGCAGAATTGCCATTTTGTACTGAGGTAGAAGTAACAGCCAGAGGCTGTCTGTTTGGCTTGTCTAAACTTCAGGTTGAACTCCAATCTGTCTCTGGGTTTTTGTTAATTGTGCTACATTTTTTGACCTGCTAAAGTAAGGGTTTAGACTATATTATTCTTTCAGAGTTGTTTTATTTTATCTGGTAATGCAGGCTAGCCCAAGCTTAAAACTCACCTACATCACACTCCCCTGAGATTAAATTATAGGCACATGACATTATGCCTGACTTTCGCCTTATATTAGCTATATGTGATTGGAGAATAATAACTAAATGAGTCTACCTTTCAGATAAAAATATTCTTTCAAACACAATAACAATCTATGAACTCTCCCAGAGTTTCCATACAATTGCGTGACACTGGGTAACAATGAGAAGCAAATCAATGTAACAGTCTTAATATAAGAATCTAAGTGACACAAAGTGAAAAAAACAGTATCAAGTACTATTAATGAATACACTACAGAGTTCTGTCTCTACCTAATCTGAAACAAATTTTTCCAAATATTTTAAAGAATTTACTTTAAAATATTTTGATAAAGTATATCTAATTAACAACCAAATGAACTAAACAATAATGCAAAAAAGACATCATTCCACTTAATAAGAAATTACTTACTTGGTGATAATTTAAAATAATCCACTCAAAACTGATTAAATACACATACAGCCTAAAATCAAATGTGGCTATATAGTGGCTTGCTCAATAGTACTTTCCATTTCACCTGTTTCTAAATTAGTGTTATTCTCATGATGCATCATAGTACTCACTTGCAAGAGATGCAAGGTGAGGTTGGATATGTATCTCCTTAAGCAACACTGCTGAAGGCAGGTGGACAGTAAGGTCACACCAAGCCTCCTCTGGGAGAAAGATGTAGGACCAAGCAGCAGAACGAGCCCTTCGATGGGGTGGTGTGGCTTGCAAAAGCACCTCAGCTGGTTGGGCAGTAGGACTACTAGATGTGATTGTACCTATAAAAAACCAATTTAATTAACATATAAACTTGTGAAAAGATACAGCAAGACATTGAGAAATACTCAGGTAGTAGGAATATTAAACTACAAAAAGAACAGAAACATCTGGTGGAATTGCAACACTTACAGTCACCAAGCATGACTATCCAAGTATTCCCAATAGTGAGACTGACAGGGTGACAAGTTCATTATTCAGATGACAAACGATTGCTAGTGCAATCATTTAATTTAAGAAGCAAGCTCTAAGCCAGGCAATGGAGGCACATGCCTTTAATCCAGTACTCAGGAGGCAGAGGCAGGTGGATCTCTGTGAGTTCGAGGCCAGCCTGGTCTACAAGAGCTAGTTTCAGGACAGCTAGGGCTACACAGAGAAACCCTGTCTCAAAAAACAAAACAAACAAATAAACAAACAAAAAACAAAAAGAACTCTCCCCCCCTCCAAAAAACCCACCAAGTCTGTCCACAATACTTTTTACCATGAAAGTAACGATCTTTATTTCACAAGTGTTCATCTTAATGAAACAGCATTAAGAAAAGCATGAAAAGAAAATGCAGTATAAAGGAATACATATCTAAAATAAGTTTTTAAAACATTAATATTTAAGTCCTTTAAAGCTGATTAACATTTAGAGAGAAAACAGACTTAAACATGTCATAGGTCCATACACTGTACATCTATTTCAATTTGGAAGTTGAAAGAAACTCTTTTGCTTTAAAAAAAAAAAAATAGAAAAAGAAACCTATTAAAATCTTTGTTCTTTAGTAGAATTGTTCTGGTATTGACAGCCTATAAAAGCAACTGCTTATATTTAAAATGGTACTAATCTAATATCAACTGTGTCAACAACCAATTTTGTTTCACATCATCCTATATCAACTCATAGTAATAAGTCAAGGATGGTTTTCTTACCAAGGGGTGCAAAGTTATGGATCCCTTCTGCACTGTCAGGCTCAGAGGCAAGGATTCTTGTTTTCAAAGTGCTGTCAACAGCTTTATTTGGACCAGAATCAAGAAATTTCATAATAGTTGACACCATACTCCTTGCAGTGTTCACAATAGCTCTTGTACTGGTGACCATATTGTTGCAAATAAGCTGAACTCCACCTAAACTCACAGTACCAAATAAAAACAATCAGAGAAATAATACTGGACATCAAGAATAAACATTCACAGAATACAAAAATGAACACATAATAATACCAAGATCATGCTAAAATGATAGCATATGGGGTTTTATCTTACCCATATCATGGAATGCTTTCAAGGCATCACTAGTATCCAATACTCTCAAAATAAACCACAACAATGGTTCAGATAACTGGCAAGTAGCAAGAGAACCCTAAAAAGTAAAAAATGCAATGTTGTTGTAGAGGTCCCTGTGAATTTGGACAATTACATTTCTTAATATGATCAAGCTACAATGTATGAAATTACCAATGAATTAATTTAAATATTACATTAAATAAAAATTTACACTAATTCCCTTAACTAAAAAGAAAGATGATTTTTGAAGAGTTGACTATCTTAGGAAGTTCTCGGTAACACCTGGATAGTCAACTATGCGACCTCAGGGAAAGCAGGAGTAGGAGTGTTATTTCCCAGTCTGTATTTTCTTTTACTAACCCTCAAGTTATTTTTGAAAATACCATGTAAAAGAATTCTATTCTTCAATTTCTATTAAAACTGAAATAAAATTTATTTTGTTCATTAACTACTGTGTTATTTTCTGACACATTATGTAAAAGCTATTAATCTGTCTGTCTGATATAGAATTCTCTGCATGCATTACTATCAAACTGTTCAAATTGTTGCAGCTGCTGCTGGAATGAACGCACTTGTCTGCCCATGTATCCACAGGCCATGGAGGTCAAGATTGGCTGCAACATCATCGACTGTAGAGGCTTTCTTACTAAGTGTTGTCAATATTGTAAATAATCCATCTCCAACTGATATGGCATCTAACCCACCATGAAAGTTTTCATGTTTGGTGAGATGTAAGCCACTTGCACCTAGTTTAATAAAAGAGTACGCATTTTTTAAACTATACACATAAAAACAACAAAAAAATAAAGTTTAAAAAGGAAGTTTAAAAAAACACTAAAAGACAGGCACGTAAGTCTCTTCCTCATGAATAGAGACACACAGACAGACAGCCACAAACACATCTGTAAAGATTAAAGTATTTATAGCAATATCCAATAAAGTATGGTTTCGTGGGGGCATCAAGTTACATGAGATCTCCCACTGTAAGCTGCTATAAAAAACGTATCCTATTATATGACTAACATATAATATCACTCTAAATTCTAGCATTGAGTCAAGAAGAAAATAGAGTCTGAATGACAAGTACTGACTCCTCTTCCAGAGGACACAGATTTCTGTTTGTTTTTTGAGAGAGGATTTCTCTGGGTAGCCCTGGCTGTTTAGAACTTCCCGTGCAGATCAGGATGGCCACAAACATACAGAGATCTGTCTATCTCTGCCCCCTGAATGCTGTGAAAAGAGGCATATACCACCGCCAACTGGCAAGGAACCAGTTTCGATTCATAGCACCAATACGGTAGCTAGCTCACAACTGTCTATAGCTACAATCACAGGGGATCTGATGACCTCTTCTAAACTCCAAGGGCATTGCATGAACTTGGTGTAGACATCCAGATAAAACAACCATACATATGAAAAAAGGGGGAGGGGAAATACTTGTAGGCATAAAATGTATCAGAAATGAACTTTGTCACATTTTGTTAAAGTATTCAATGTAATACAATATATTCCTTTCTAAATGGTAGAAAAGCCAAACAATGGCATGTAAAAGTATAATAAAATATGTGTCATAGAAGCAAGCAAGAAGTACATCTTACTGGTCTCTAATACACTGAAATCATTAAGGTATTTATATATAAATCATGGCACTAAGACCTTTTTTTGACACAGGTTCTTCCTAGCTGACCTATAACTCCCTATGTATACCATGCTGACCTCAAACTCAGAGAGCCTTCTTCTTTCTCTTTCTCAGTGCTGGAATTAAAGGTTTGTGTCACTATACATGGTTAATATGAATTTCTTACTTTACTTTGTTAGTGTTTCTCAGAATTTTTGAAACTGACGCATACAATCTTTTGATAATCCATTGCCTACAAAGTCATTCCATGAAAGTATTCACTAATAACATTAAGTTCTTGCAAAAATCCTACAAAAAAAGTAAGACTGGATAAATACCAAGAAAAGATTAAGATTAATATTCCAAATACATATCAATCATCATTGCCATGGCACTGCTATTACACAGGCCTAGAGCTGACAAAATCTGGCTCATAATCTGTTGGTTGGCTAAGACCAAGTCAGCAACATAGGCAGGTGATCCTGGAATGCGGGTATTGCCTCCATTGACATCTTTGCCTCCTAAAACTTTTTCTTCATCCGAAACACTATCTGTTGTATTGGTGGTCACGGACACTCTTGCGCTGTATTCCCTATTGCTTGAAAGAGGCAGCTGTACTAAAATGTTAACAAGTTTTAACAAATCAAACATGAGTTGATCTCTTGTCATTTCACCACAAACAGCTTTTGCATCACCTGGACGAATGAGGTTGGCAGAGAGTCCCCCAAAGCAGGCTCGAGCACCTACAGAGCTATCTGATCCACTTCTAGACATCACTTTGTCTGAACAAGTGATACAGTGATGCACCAAGGTGACAGACTCTATCACAGCAGAGATAGTACTAACAGAGACAACTTCAAAGTTCTGCTCCAGAGTAAATTCTAATAGCTTCACTTGAGCATCAAGAGGTCCTTGGCCTGTCTGGAAGGCCCCCCTGCAGAGACAGAAATACAGACAGAATTAAAAATTAAATCACTTTAGGTAGTTTTGACAGAATTAACTACAACATTTCTTCATTTAGCACTTCTGCAACAATAGCCCAGCTTTCTACTCATTTCCACTTTGTTATAGTGAACGAAAAATAGCTTACCTCCTAAATTGAAAATGAAGAAAAAAATACCAAATAACTTTAAAGTAACAGACGGAAAGATTTTTAGATGACGACAAGAAATTACCATTTCTATAACGGTCATTTGTATATTACAAGGACACTGGCTAACAAGGTAGTCTCTTCAACCTCTACAGAAACGACAAACTGTTCATAGTTGAGTAAGTGTTCTCAGTCTGGGGTTGTAGCTTAGTGGTACAGGGCTTGCTTCTCATACATGGTGTTAGCTAATGATGATAATTCGTTGCCATGTGACAACCTATGATACTGAAACACTCAATGCATTTTGAGAATTAAAATAACATGGCCACAATTCTCTTAACACGCTGCATAATTTTCTTTAGTTATAATTTCTTTGTTAAATTAAACTGTTATTTTCTTCTTTGAGTTATCTTTTTGGCATATTATTAAAAAGAAATCACCCCTATTTCTCTACATATTCCAGAAGAATTTAAGTAATTTAAAATAACTTTTAGCTAAAAATTTACTAAGCTATTAGACCAATATACACAGGTGGAGCTATGAGGTACCATGTTCCTACTGTAACAGGAACTGGAAGACTTGGGAAAAAAAACTATTACAAAATAAAATGAAAATGACCAAGAAATACCAAAACACCAAATGAGTGCTTCCTCCACAGACCATCAACCCAACTATCCTCTGGTCTATTTGTTTCAAACAAATTCTGATTAATGTCAAGCAGATTTTGTATTATTTTCACATCAGGACACGTCCAGGAGTACATGCTGTCATTTACCTTTCTGTAGACAGTATATGGATTAGCTTGAGCAAAAGTTCACGGAATATCTGAGGGCATGGTGAAGACAGATGCACTTGTGACCGAGTCAGAAACTCCTGCATGGCTTGTGTAGCTGTTGGACCAACCTGAAGAGAAAAGCACAGTGACTGAAAACTACTGAGCAATGCCAATGGCGCCCTGAGAGGGTCAGGTGTAAAGCCACGAGCCATCCTGTTGTTAGAAAGCTTCTGAAGAGGAAGAAGAGAATATTGACAGTGACAGAGAAAGCAAATTTATGATTTAAATCTTCAAATACTTAGACTAAGTTGAAAATTGATAAGTATTTATTTATTTATTTATTTATTTATTTATTTATTTTGTTTTTCAAGTCAGGGTTTCTCTGTGGCTTTGGAGCCTGTCCTGGAACTAGCTCTTGCAGACCAGGCTGGCCTCGAACTCACAGAGATCCACCTGCCTTTGCCTCCCGAGCGCTGGGATTAAAGGCGCGCGCCACCACTGCCTGGCTGATAAGCTATTATTAATCTTATTTCTTGATGATTATATTTGTAAGAAAGATTCACTATGATAATATTTTGCACTGATTTTTATGAGCCTTATGAAAAATATGATTCCTAAAGAAAATAATTAGAGGCTAGAGAGATGACTCAGTGATTAAAAGCATTAGCTGCTCTTCCACAGAACCCAGGTCAATGAGCACACATGGTTACTGTCTATTAACTCTAGTCCTCTTCTGATCTCCCTCATCACCAGGCAAGCACCTGGTACACAGGCAGACATGCAAACAAACCATTTATGAACAAAAAAACAGAACTCAGATTAACTGACTCACCAATGGTCATGTTTTCAGTGCCTAGTAAAACAAGAGCTAAAAAAACAAAAACAAAAACAAAACACAAACCCAAAGCAACAACAAAATTAAAAATTACACCCTAAAGCTGAAATACAACTATGTGAAGCCCCAAAAATCTTCTTTCCCAAACATCTTTCTCATAAATAAAAGAACTAATGGTGATCAGCACTTAATAAACAGACCATGCCTCAGGTTAAGGATGTCTCTGCAGAATTTCTACATATTATTATTCTAATTTGCTATGACAGAAAAATTATACAATCCTAGAAGAATTTATGAACAGTAAAACACAATAAAACTCACCAAATTACTTTAGAATTACATTACAACATAAATGAAATTTATATGAAGGAAATCTACAGTGAGATGCATGAAGCTCATTCATGAGCATTATTTTTGGGGTTTTATTTTTTTGGTTAGGGTATATCATTAATATCATAAAATGATTAAAATTAATTGTCAATCTTAATAATAGTACTCGTTAAATGAGAAATTTCAGAAAAACATTAATTCCCACTACAAAATTTAATGTTTATGAAGTTATTCAAAAACTAGCAACAATAGCTGGGAATGCTGGTACCTGCCACTAATCCCAACCTTCAGGAGGCAGAGGCAGGAGAATCTCTGTGTGATCGAAGTCAGACTGGTCTAGTAGTGAGTTCCAGAACAAACGGGGCTACATAGTGAGACTCTGGCTCAAACATGCCAAACAAAATGAATCTGTACAGACAAAAGCTTACTATCAACCTTTCAGGAAGGCCACTTTTAAAGGATTATACTTTACAAACCTGTTTACTGAAAGGTTTGGGCACATTACTAGTTAAAGACTGTATTACCTGAGGGCTGTGCTGATTCGTCCCATGTGGACTGGTACCAGAAAGAAATTTCACTAACACATGAATAAGGTTTGGATCTGAAACCAACAAATGAGCTGTAGTCTCCTGATTTCCAATCGAACTGCTGGAACCAGCTATTAAAAAGGGGGGGGGTAAGGAAAGCAATAAATAACTCCTAGTAATAGTGAAATGCAGTGTTTATAAGCAATTTTTTGTTGCAAAAAAATCCTACATTACTTATTAAAGGAGAGTTCAATCATATGGCCAGTAATCCCAATTATTGAGGATGTTGGAGCAAGAGGAGAAACCACAAGCTTAGGACTGCTAGAGCAACAAACAAGAGTTCAAAGCCACATATGGCAACTCAGGAAGACCCTGTCTAATACTCAAAGGTACAAAGCGGGTTGCGGATAAAGTCCTACAGTAGAGCATTTGCTTCACATGCATGAAGCCCTGGGCTCAGTAACCTCTACTCAGAATACAGGGTGGGACTACATTCTCTCTTCTCATCATCCTCATGGGTACTCTCTTCAGACTGTAAAATCACATTCAATACATTGTTCTTTAATGCACAGACAAGTGGAAAGGACCTAAATCTCAAGTGTCCTATATTAAAGTAACAACCTTTCCAGAAACAGAAAAATATACACTTACTTGGGGAATTTTAAACCAGTTCTATAAAATAAATTGAAGCAAAAACTATTCCTTTTTGTCATACACAGGTTATATCCTGTGAAATATAGATAGGAAACACACCCTTTGCACTAACTTAATTCTCAGTATCAGAGAGTCATATAGGAAATAAAATAAGTCAGAAAGTGGATCAACACTTTACACCATCTAAAAGGTTTTCCATTAAATTAATTTGTTTAAATAAACATGAAATCCATCCAAATATTGTCATAAAAAATGAAAAAAGCAATAAATCCTTAGATTAATATTTTATTTAATGGAATGACATACATCAAGAACTTATCATTAGAACATGATACATGTACATGCTAGAGACCTATATAAACAAATTTTTGAACTTACAATTAAGCTGCATGTTTGTCATGAGTGTTAGGCTATGAAGCACTAGGCACCATGTCCGGAGCAAAGTATTCAGATACCAAGCTAGCACTGTGAGAAAGCCAGTTATTGATGCTATATAAGAGAGGAAAACAAAACAATACAAAAAACAACATGTATTTAGTTGGAATAACTGAATGTTTACTAATGATTTAAGCAAAAGGCAAATTATTTCTACACAATTACCTCAATTAAACCTAGGATTTTTAAAATGCACAAACAAAAACCACTCCCCACCAAATACAAATAAAACTGCAAGAATCGCTAACAACAGGACTGGAGAGAGGACTCAGTGGATAAGAGCCCTTCCTGCTTTGCATAAGATCCCACAAGAAGAAAAAGGCACGTAACTCCACTCCCAGGAGAGCTTATGCCTTTCTGACCTCTGTGAGCAGCGACATGCACATGCTGCACACACATACACAGAAAGTTAAATAAATATTTTAGAAAGTCAATAACAAGACAAGTTTAAAGCTCAGCAACTAATACACGATGAAATGCTATAATTACAAATTTTCATCCAGTGTAATTTTTCTATAAGTTATATTCTTGAAAAAAATCTTATAAAAAGGCACCTTGAAAAATATGGAAGGCACTAGACCAATCAAAACCAATAAAACTTCAAACTCAAACTAATTAGGTAGATGGGGAGACACAGAAAGAAGCAAGAGCAGGTGGTGGTAGTGCACCCCTTTAATCTCAGCACTCGGGAGGCAGAGGCAGGGGAACCTCTGTGAGTTCAAGGCCAGCCTGATCTATAGAGCAACAGCCAGAACTACACAGACAAATCCTGTCTCAAAAAAAACAAGAAAGGAAGGAGGTGGGGAGGAAGGGAAGGAGAGAAAAAAAGGAGAGATGACTGGAGAGATGGCTCAGTGGTTAAGAGGCTGTTCTTCCAAAGGTCCTTAGTTCAATTCTCAGTAAGGTGGCTCATAAGCATCTATGAAGGGGTGCAGACATACATGAAGACAGAGTACTCATACAAAGACAGAGATAGAGAGGGGGGAGGGGGAGCAAGAGAAGTTGAAGAAATCTAAAAAGTTATTCAAGTGCACAATGCCCACCAAATATGGCAGTATGTGCAGGACCAGGGCCCAAAACTGTTTTAAAAACATGTTGCAGGGATGCTTGCTGACAGCTATAAGGAAGGAAACAATGGGGGTCCTTCTGAAGACTTAGAATGCCAAAAGCAGATGCACTTTAAAATTCAAATGAGACAATTTTCAAGTTCAACAATGAGGACCGTTACATATTTTGAACCCTGTAACTAAAATGTTAATTAGCCTATGTATCTAGAAAATTGTCTTACCAAAACAGAAAACAAAGCAAAATCATAAAGACTAGAAGTGATGTGCTTCTAATTCCAGGCCTTACGAAGATGAGGTCATAAATTTAAAGTAAGGCCAACCTTGATACTAAGCCTGTCAAGAACAAAGGAAAGAAAAAAAAGGGATAAAGGAGGACAAAAAGAGAAAGAAAGGGAGGAAAAAGCG
Organism: Myodes glareolus; assembly: GCF_982192425.1. Classification (NCBI taxonomy): domain Eukaryota; kingdom Metazoa; phylum Chordata; class Mammalia; order Rodentia; family Cricetidae; genus Myodes; species Myodes glareolus. Next base: position 6,856,369 of record NC_142050.1, read on the forward strand.
AGAAAGGGTGAGGGGGAAGAGGAGAAATGAGTGAAGGAAGAGGAAGGGAAGAATTAACCAACTCAACTTCTATTTTTTAAGATTTATTCATTTTTCACCAGGTGGTGGTGGCGCATGCCTTTAATCTCAGTACCTGGGAGGCACAGGCAGGTGGATCTCTGTGAGTTCAAGGCCAGCCTGGTCTACAAGAGCTATTTCCCCAACAGGCACCAAAAACTACAGAGAAACCCTGTCTCAAAAAAAAATTATTTTTATTCATTCTTATGTGTTTAAGTGTACTGCCTGGACATATACTACACATCACGTGATGCTTGGTGCTGAAGGAGGTGTGGTGGACCCCCTAGAACTAGTGTTATGGATGGTTATAAGTCAACGTGTGGGGTAGTGGGAACAAACCTTGGGTCCTCTACAAGAACAGTAAATGCTTGTAACTGCTGAGCTGTCTCTCCAGTTTCTGCAGGCCAACTTTTAGAAAGCAATCATTGATCATCTATGAAAATGATTGGATACTCTCTCACAAAAATTATCGAAATCACTAGCTTCCAATCTTCAACTGTACTTTTCAGAGGACCCAAGATACTATACAGACCAAGAAGGGTAGATGCCTATCTAACCGTCACCAAGTGTACAAGAGGCACAACTCTAAAGAAGCAATGACATTAGAACTGTACAGTGGTTAGATATGCTAAACACAAGGGATAAAGGGTGAATGCCCTAGAGAGAGAAAAATTTTAGTTAAATGTTTATAAAGAGCAGTACTAAACAAAGGATTAAAGTGTGGAAGAATTAATGTGAGGAGTGTCAGGATATTGCACAAATCCAATATCGGGGCACATTCCTGTACCCCGAATTCCTTCACGGTAGAATTAACACAAACATGAGCTTCCTCTGCCACAAGGGGAGAAAATCTTTACTGAAAAAAAAAATGCTTCCAACAACAGAAGCAGAAACAGAAGAAAAAGAGCCGCCAAAATGAAGAAGCAAAACATTACAGCATGGAGAAGAATAAACTGTAAAATTAATACAAGCAGGCTGAAGGGACAGCTCAGCATGAAAAAGCACTTGCTGATAAGCAAAATATTCATCAGTATGGTTATGGGCCTAAGCCGTTTCAGGCACCCTCTCTTCTGCCCAGAGAACAATCTGGGGATCTCTCCTTGGACCTGGGATCCCATTTATAATCAAGTCTCCTGAAGACCCTAAAATGACTCCGTTAGTTGAAATATATTCTTCCCTGATCCCATATCCATCCTTCCTCCCTTCCCCCCCATCCCAGTCCACCGAGCTTTCCCCATTCTTCCCCTACTCCCTTCTCTCTAACCCTCTCCCCTTCCAACAACCCTCCCACCCCACCCCCCCATGCACCCGAGGTTACCTGGGACTCTTGTCTATTTCCAATCTCCAGGCGGATAGCTACATGATTTTCATCAGGTTCACCCTCTTATTTAGCTTCTCTAGGATCACGAATAATAGGCTCAAAGACCTTTAATTATGGCTAGAATCCACTTATGAGTGAATACATACCATATTCCTCTTTTTGGGTCTGGCTTACCTCACTCAGTAAAGCGTTTTCTATTTCCATCCATTTGCATGCAAAATTCAAGATGTCATTGTTTTTTACCGCTGAGTAAAACTCTAATGTGTATATATTCCACACCTTTTTTAACCATTCTTCTATTGAGGGGCACCTAGGTTGTTTCCAGGTTCTGGCTATTACAAATAGTGCAGCTATGGACATAGTAGAACAAATGCTTTTGTAGTATGTTAGGGCATCTCTTGGGTATATTCCCAAGAGTGGAATTGCTGGGTCTTGAGGGAGGTTGACTCCCAGTTTCCTGAGAAACTGTCACACTGATTTCCACAGTGGCTGCACAGGTTTGCATTCCCACCAACAATGGATGAGTGTTCCCCTCATCCCACATCCTCTCCAGCATAGGCTATCATTGAGTTTGCCATAGAACCTTCATCTGGTGATGGATGGAGATAGAGACGGAGACCCACATTGGAGCACCGGACTGAGCCCCCCCAAGGTCCAAATGAGGAGCAGAAGGAGGAAGAAAATGAAAAAGGAAATCAGCCCACGAGGGATGCGATCACCCACTGATACAAGGGAACGGATCTAATGAGAGTTCACCAAGGCCAGTTGGACTGGGACTGAACGAGGACGCAATCCAACCAGATTCTCTGAATGTGGCCGGATTCTCTGAATGTGGCTGGCCCGGAGTCTTTCTGAAAAGCCATTGACAATGACACTGGGACTTGTTTCCTCTGCATATACTGGATTTTGTGGATCTAGTCTGTCTGGACACTCACCTTCCTGGACCTGGAGGGAGTGGGGAGGAACTTGAACTTCCCACAGGGCAGGAAACCCTGACTGCTCTTAGGGATGGAGAGGGAGGAGGAGAGGGAGTGGGGGGAGAGGGAGGGTGGTGGGAGGAGGGGCGAAAATGGAAACTTTTATAATTTAATAAAATTACTTTCAAAAAAAAAGAATAGAAATGGGAAATTTACAAAAAAGAAAGAAAAAGCATTTGCTGTATAAATATAAGGACCCAAGTTAAAATCTCCAGATCCCACGTAACAAGTTGAAGTTAAGACCCTAGTATTAAGCAGAGACAGGAGGATTGCTGTTGCTTGCTGGCAGCCAACCCATATCCAGGTTCAATAAGAGACTAACTCAAGGGAATAAAAAGGACAGGAATACATTAGGACACCTGATGACCTCTGCTCGGAAACACAGACAGTAACACAGAGACAGACCAGACTGACCGACACAGACACCCACACACAAACATTTATGTACAAAGGATGGGAGGGGAATGGGAGGGGAAAGAGGAAAGGGAAGGTAAATCAAAGTTTTTTTTTCAGGTTTTTGGAAACAGGTTCTCACAATGCAACCCTGCTATACTGGAACCCAAAAGGTAGACCCAAGCTGGCCTAAAACCCATGCCAGATCACTTGACTAAAAACATTAACCAGAGCTAAATAGTGAGTTTCAAAAAGAATAAACCATCCATTTAGTTATTTAAATGTTTGGAGATAGGGGCTTGTTAAGCAGTGCTAGTTAATCTAACTCACTATGCAGAACAGGCTAGCCTCAGACTCACAGAAATCCATCCGCCTCTGCTCTCAAATGCTGAAAATAAAAGCATGAGACACCACGCCTAACCATAAAGTACTTCTTTCACCAAAATAATACAACCCTAACAATAAAGATAATGTACATTTTTATCTAATTATGACCAATTAAAAACTTGCTATTTGGATTAAATTAATAGATTCCAAGCAAAGAAACCTTACCTTGATTTAATGAGATAATAGGTATCCTATTAGCATTATATAAAAAAAAATCTGCTCCATTCTCTTTGTTCCCTGATGAACTAGAATTAAGGCTCAATGTGAGCCACAACTGAAGAAGTGATTCCAACTTAAAAAAAAAGAAAAGAAAAGAAAACTAAGAAATGAAAAATATACTTATATTACAAAGTAGTACTTAAACATCTTCATGATTATAAACTTATCATGAATAAATAATTTGTTTCACATTGCCTTCTAGCTACTTAAATTTGGTTCATAAGCAAATAGATCTTAAAATTCTTGGTGATTATAATTTAACTGAATTAAAATGTATAATTCATCTCATACCCCATGTTTTCCTCAATGAAAACTTAGAAAGTCAATTCTTTTCAATTACAAGCTTATATGTACATAGTAGAAAGAAAAGTACAAATGCTTAGATTCATGAAAATAAAAAATGGCTGATCAGTAAGGAAGGGGCATTATTAAGTATTCTGAAGATTTTTCTTGACTGAATTTAACAAAGAAACCATCATGGTCAAGTTGTTGAAGAATTTTCCAGTCAGTTTCATCCAATAACAGGAAAGTAGTAATACGTCAAAATTCATTGCTTTCCCCTAAAGTCTTACCTGAACATGATGGACTTGAAGCATGGAAAAAAGTTTATTGAAACAAACATTTAACACTGGGACGATGATAGCTGTAAAATGAGCTGGCTGTTCTGGTTTGTTGCTTGTAAACTCCCTAGAAGTGAATCATCTGTTCCAGTTGGAGATTGTGAAACTGAAAATCCAACAAAAGTACCATTCTGTAAGTTTCAGAACACATGTGAATTGATCAAGAGTCAAGAACAGGCTAAAAACTTCATTACAGTGAAATTGTATACATTGTTCTATAATATTATCTGGAAAAGCTGTATTATTACACATCTAAGAAGACAAGGAAGAGAGAGGCTTGCTAATTCACAACACTTATCTCTAACACTTAACCAAAGTTAATAAAAGGAAAATTTTGACTACTTACTAAAAAGGTGATTTTAGAATACTCCAGTACATACACTGCACCAGCTATTCTAATGTGTTACTAAATTAGGACATAGCACTCTAAAAGGTGCTCTACCACTGACCTAGACCCAGAACCCTTCAGTTCGTTCATTCTTAATCTTGACTAACTTTGGACTCAATTTAATGCTGCCCAGAGGACACAAAAATTAATAAAAAATATACTACAGGAAGCAAAAAATACAAAAACACTGTGAAAACTTTTATCATACATTCAGATTGTTACCCTAAAAAGGGACACACCTGGGTGCAGGACAGTAGTCAAGGGCAGAAGATTAACAAAAGTAGGTATTATTTCAAAAAAGGCTCCCAAGAAATTTTAAATAAGCAATATTAAATAACTAAATGGGATCTTGGGGGAACATGTGGGAGACTGGACCCATTAAAAGAGGTTCTTACATTAGATGGGAGATAATACAGAGTACTTTTAAAGTACTAATAGTGGGATTTTTTTCCATTTATTCCTCCATCTTCTGTTGAGCTAGAAATGAATGCAGATTGTAAACTTTCTATTTATACAGGGAAGGTCTAAAACTCAAATTTATGAACCATTATCCATCTGAGTTCTCTTCATAGATAAGTGACCACCCAAGACACTTCCAACTACTTATAGTTTTTTACTCAGCACAGGAAAAACTGAAGTGGTGTGTATACCTAAGGGAAAAAAAATTTATCTCCTCCTCCCCAGCACCACTCCTTAATGTTTGTCTTTGAGAAGGTAGGTATACCTCAAATACACTTCCCTGACAAGAGTAAATCTAGCCGTGTACATCCACATCATCAATGGCCAAATCTGGCAGACCACCTGTTTCTGTTCAGACCATTAGAAAGAATTTGCCTTCTTTTTGCTATCATTAGAAAGGTATGCCTTATCAGAGAGTGGTAGTGTATGCCTTTAATCCCAGCACTTGGGAGGCAGAGGCAGGTGATCTCTGTGAGTTTGAGGACAGCCTGAGTTCCAGGATGATAAGGACTGTTACACAAAGAAACCCTGTCTTGAAATAAACTGAAAATAAATAAATAAATAAATAAATTTTTTTTTAAAAAAAAGTCTCTCAATTCTGGGGTTCAGTTAGGAGACTTCTAGCTGAAATTTCACTTATATCATCCAGCCTCTTATTTCAGAATAAAGATGCTTTATTCAGAATAAAAATATTTTAAAAGTTTGTTGTATCATGGATGTATGATACAAGTAATGAGTTATGCAGTATTCCCTAAAATTTCCTCAATTTCACAACAGCACATGCTTTAGGTTTTTGGACTGAATTTACATGGAACTGTATTGGGCATGTTCCCCAAATGTCCACTTGTGAATACACTATCTTATTTAACAACAAGCTACCAAATCACAGAGGCTGAATTATCATAGACACAGAATTTTAAACTTGTTTTTGGGGAATAATACATGATACTTAGTAATAATTAAACCTACAGGTAGGAGATGTATTTGTTAATGCTTGTAAAATAGAATCTACTTCCAGAGTAGACATCATTTTCAACATAAGTTCTGTTTGCTGTTCAAGGCCAACTTCTAGACGAGCATCTAAAGTTACAATGGGGAGGAAAAGATAGCTGATCAGTTATTTGTAGACAGAGTTTCTGTCCCACCTGGTCCCACAGTCGTTCAATCCCAAATAAACACACAAAGGCTTATATTAATTATAAACTGTTGGTCAAATAGCTCAGGCTTATTACTAAATAGCTCTTACAACATAAATTAACCCATAGATCTTATTTATGTTTAGCCATGTGGCTTGGTACATTTTCTCAGTAAGGCATTCTCATCTTGCTTCCTTTGCATCTGGCTGACAATTGTGTCTCTGCCTTTCCCTTTCCCAGAATTCTACTAGTCTGGCTGTCCCACATAAACTTCCTACCTGGCTATGGGCCAATCAGCACTTTTGAAAACCAATACAAGTGACAAATCTTTACAGTGTACAAAAGCATTATCCCACAATAGTTATTACTCATGTACTTCCTACCACAGAAAACATGGAAACATGATCCCAGAAAGGGCTGATGAAGGTTTTACGTCACAAACAGAAATCCTAGCATGTGGTATCAGAATTAAACCAGAGAGAATATCTGAGCATGCAGATTAAAGATGGGAAATAAATGGTACAGAGACAGGTGGAATAAACAAATGACGCAGTGACAACAGAGGGAAATACATTAAAGAATGATAAATGGCTTTCCTCTCTGGCAAAAAGAGAAAACCAAAAGAAACTCAACAGAGAATTATCAGACATTAAAATAAATGTTAGCTTACCACACTCGACATAGGTAAATGTATAGACACACAGACATAGACTTACATAGCAACAGTCACTAAAGAAAGTAACAAATTCCATTGAAAGCTTTGTTTCTTAAGAAAACATTTTAAAATACACTACTAATTACAGAAAAGACTAACAGCCAAGTACAGGAAAAGCAGTAAATGATGAATCAGAGGCATCTTACTTTGTTCAAGAACTAGAAAATGCTCAAAAAATAATGAACACTTATCATAGATTCAGAAGCTACTTAAAGGAGTCACATTAGTCATATCTGACACAATTTACATATTCCATTAAATAAAAGTAACTTGATGTTCTAATAACTACATAGAAAAATGATGAAAATTAAGTATTATGTTCACAGCTTACAATAAAAACAAATGAGTAACAAATGATATTAAAATATAACAGGCATCTAGGACCATGTTAGAATTTAATAGTGTTAGTCTTTGGCACACACAAACACACACACACACACACACCTACACATGTACATAACACACACATACAAATTAAGTAAAAAAAAGACATTAAATTTAATTATTTAGATAAATATGCACATGTTAAGACTTTTTTTTATCTGGGCTGACAATACACCTTCTAAGAGTCACATAACAAACACACCAATAGTAGACATCAGAAGCCCTCCTTTGAGTTGTTACTCATGGCTGTCCAAGAGTATCCCAAAGCATACAGACTGTTGCTTCTGCCCTTAATGGTCCACAAATGTGAAAGGTTAAGACCCTATTGCTGAAGATACCATGCACCTATGAAACAGGGTCCAGAGACCCCTAAGCTGGAATTAACTTGAATGTTTCCTCCCTTAAGCCCAGCTTTCATGGTAGCAGAAAGTGTCATGTAAGTGTCCAAAGGAGAAGAGCAACAAACAGTCGTATTCATCCATAACGCCCACTAACTGCAACAATAACCAGCATGGCAAGATAACCTGACTCTCTGACTGAACTTAGACCTGCTCAACAAGACAGCAACCATGCCTGGTACTGGAAACCTAGCCAAATAAGTACTAGTGAAGTCAGAGAATTTGGAGAACAACCTTCAACCACTTTTCTACATTAGCATAATCCCTAACAATTCAAACATTAATCCTTATGCCCATAGACAGGTGGAGACTTCACCCCTATCAGGGGAACTTTCCAAAAGATAGAAACCATTACAAGACAAACAAGCAACAACAACAACAAAAAACAACCAAAATTCAGAGATATGGAGCTAATTCCAATGGACACACCAAGAAAACACTCTTGTACATAAGGCTCAGAAAACACCATGGAAGAATGGGCAGAAAGACAGTTAACAGCCAAAGGACTAGGGAATTTACTGTGAGACTGTTTTCCTAATAATGTCTGATGGTACACCCATGAAATCTAACCAATATGACTGCCCAGGCAGCCCGAAAACATGCATACAAGTGACATTCTACACTGAGCAGGTTACATTTATGTATTTATGAATGCATGCATACATACATACATACATAACAATGAATGGAAAAAGAGACCCTGTATTTAAAAAAGAACAAGGAGAGGTATTTGGGGGTGTTCGGAATAGGAAAGGGAATGGAAAATGATTTAATTATATTATAATCACAAAGTAAAAGAAATTATAACAAAGTAAAATAATGTATTCTCAGTTCACATATCAAACAACCATCAAATAGCTTAGGGTTAATGTTACTTTGAAAGAGAAACCAGAGTGAACAACCAATAAATAAAAGCTCTTTAAATATGCTGACAGAGCCAGGTGGAGGCGCAAGCCTTTAATCCCATCACTCAAGAGGCAGAGGCAGGTGGATCTCTTTGAGTTTAAAGCCAGCCTGGTCTACAGAGTCCCAGGACAACCAAGGCTACACAGAAAAACCCTGTCTCTGAGAGAGAGAGAGAGAGAGAGAGAGAGGAGGGGAGGGGAGAGGGAGGGGAGGGGAGGGGAGGGGAGGGAAGAGGAGGAGAGAGGAGAGGGGAGAGGGAGGGGAGGGGAGGGGAGAGAAGGAGGAAGAGGAGAGGAGAAAAGGAGGAAGGGGAGGGGAGAGAAGGAGGAAGAGGAGAGGAGAAGAAGAGAAGGAGGAAGAGGAAGAGATAGAAGAAGGAAGAAGAAACAAAAAAATATTGCCAAAAACAGCTAAAGAACAATAAAGGCAGGACACTGGTAATAGCAACTCATGAACTGGGTACTCAAAATGCATATTCTCAAACACAAATTTACATACAACCATTTTAGTATATGTTTTAAAATATTCCTATGCACACTTACCCTGAGATACCGAAACACTGACAGTCTGGGATCCGTTCTTCTCTGTGTTTGACGGTGGCTTTGCTACAGGCAATCCCAGGCCTCCAATGTAAGGATTATAATTATAGGTACCATAATCAGCTCCCCAGTAGTCATACCAGGTACTGCTTATAGGCTTTTAAAAACAGAAAAGTTAATGTTTTTACCAAGTTATACAATTTATACTATTTGAACCAGAGTAAGCCTACAAAATAAACATTCTCCACCTTTTAAAAACCTCAAAGATGTTAGAATTTTATTAATTTACAAATTGCTTCAGTAACATCCTATTCATTATTTGGACAAAACATAAAAATATCTTAGAGGATCGGAACCTGAAAGGTAACAGGCGTCATTAATAAAACAATGTATCCCAAGAGCAGTAACTGTATTATAGCTGCACCTCCATTAAAAACTGAGGTAGAATAACATAGAAACAATGATAGCAAGAATCTTATCTTTGATAAGACTCCAGGTGGCTGCCTAGAAAGCTGGTAATCCATCACTAACATCTGCTGGCTTCTGGAAATTGTTATTACCGTAGTTGGTCATGGATATATCAGTTCAAAATGAAAAAACAAGATGTACTATACACGAAATTGTCAGTTTATTTTTATTTCAATTTTGAAAAATTTGTATACTTAGTGTGAGACAACTTGAAAAAATTAGTTCTCTCCTCCACAGGGGTGATGGGATCAAAGCCCCCTTGCCATTAATTTTTTTAATTTTTTAACATGTATTATAATTATATTTTAAAATTAATGTATTATAAAATATATTTGTTACGTGTGCTGGGCATATATGTCTGTGTATTTACTATATATATGCCGGGTGCCTGCAGAGCCCAGAAGAGGGCGTGGGGGGCCTCCAGAATTGGAGTTACAGATGGTTGTGAATCACCAGGTGAGTACTAGAAATCAAGCCCAGAACCTCTGTAAGGGCGACCAACGCTCTTAACTGCTGAGTCAATTCTTCAGGCCCCCTGCCACTGTCTTTATTTTTTTTTTAAAGTATCACAGTACTTACTGAAGCTTGATGTATTATTTTGTGTATATTGAATATAGGCTACATTTGGAAAAAAATGTGCACGGTTTTCCTCTTTACTCCCTCTTTCTATTAGATTAGGTAAGGGTTTGCAAGCTTATAAACTTTTTAAAGAACTCTTTGGTTGATTCTATATATGGTTTTTCAAGATACAGTTTCTTTGTGTAACAGCCCTGGCTGTCCTGGATCTTTGTAGACCAGGCTGGCCTTGAACTACAGAGATTTGCCTGCCTCTGCCTCCCAAGTGCACTCGAATTGAAGGTGTTGCCACCACACCCATCTTAGATATTGTTCTCTTAATACCTAGTTCATGAATTTTTTGCCATCTATGTTTAAATTGACTATTGAGAACCTTGAGGTGTATCATTAGGCCATTTATTGTGTATCTGTGTGTGAGTGTGTATAAGTACACAAACACATATACAAACATGTAAAATAATTTTTAATATAAGTACATTCTGCTATAAATTTTCTTCTTAGAACTGTATCTCAGAAGTTCTAACAGGACACATTCTCATTATCATTTGTCTCTGTGAATATTTTTTATTTCCTCTATGATTTCTTAGATGACCCACTGTTTATTCAAAATGTATTTAAGCTCCAAGTACTTTTGTGATTTCTTTAGTTTCTCTTATTATTGCTATCTAGTTTTATAGCATTATGCTCTGATAAAACACAAGTAACTAGGTCAGGTTTTTTGTGCTGCATTTGTTGAAACTTCACTTAGAGCCTGTGATGTGATCATTTGATAGAAAGTTCTGTGTGCTGCTAAAGCAAACTGTGAAATGCCTACCTATTGGATAGATAATTCTGTACACAGATCTCTTAAGTCCTGTTTATACACAATCTATCTTATCTCTGAAGTTTCTTTACTTGTTTTTAGGTTGGAAACCTAAGTTGCTTTTCTCTTTCATGTAATTACTAGACAAAACATGTAAAATGAAATTATTATAATACAAAATACCTTAAAAACTTTGGCTGCAAGAGGATCCTTTTCTAAATCAATATCTAAAGGATCAATGTCAACTTCCATTAGATCTTCAAGTAGCTCAAGGTCAATTTCCTTATCTTTTTCCATAGATGAGAGAGGCGGGGTACCTTCAAATAAGTAAAAAAGATTTCACTGGTAGAGTGTATTACATGAAAGTTAAATGAAACACTGATTTATGATACAGAACGAAACACTTCATTTGCATAGAACATACACATACACACATCAAATAGCTAAATATTTACATTTAAGTATTACTCAGCATGCAAATTTATCACTTTACAACACTACAGAAACATCAATGCAGTATCTGATTCCCTAGTGAGACCATATTATTTACTCTAGTAATAGTAGCATAAATATAATTCAGAAAAATCACTGGCTTATCTAAAATGGATTAACATTTTTACATTTTTGTTACACCCACAACATAATACTTTTCACAGTATTTCAACTATTATTACAAGTAATAGCACTGAGCACACAGGCTAAAGTAAAAAGGATTAAGTTGTATGACTATCCACCTATCTACTAAGTATTAGAAATTACCTTGCTCTCAGATATCTCCATTTTTAAATAGTTTCTCTACCTTGTAAGAATTACTTTCCATAATTTTTTTCATTAAATACATCTTCATAGAATGCCAGCAAACATGAGCCTTTACTAGTTTCCATGTATGCACACAAAGATCAATGTACCTCTTCTCTACCCTTACTAGATTAAAAAAAAGAGTTAGAGGTAGAGGTGCACAGTAATTAAGCAAACTATAACATGATGAGCTAAAAGAGTGTACTGATGGCAAAGGTCCTACTCTATAAGTAGGTACACAACAAGCCTCTTGGCAGCAATCATGGACTGTATGCAAAGATTCCAAATGAAGAGAATTAGCTAAAAGGATTGCTGTGTGAAGGAACCTAGGACTCAAGTTGAAAGTGATAGCAGGATGTTAAACATACGTGTGCAAATGTGTGTGTGTGTGTGTGTGTGTGTGTGTGAGAGAGAGAGAGAGAGAGAGAGAGAGAGAGAGAGAGAGAAGAGAGAGAGAGAGAGAAGAGAGAGAGAGAGAAGGAACCGAAATAAGTGTTCCAAACTATCGAGAGAGAGAGCGAGAGCGAGAGAGAGAGAGCGAGAGCGAGAGAGAGAGAGCGAGAGCGAGAGAGAGAGAGAGAGAGAGAGAGAACCCAAATAAGTGCTCCAAACTATTGAGCCAACTCCCCAGCCCCAATTCCTTTCTTCCTAAATTGCTTTAATCTGGGTATTGGTTTTTTCACAGCAACAGAAAAGAAACTAAGCTAATAAATGAAAATACTTACAATGTCATAAAATGAAAGCAATATATAAATTTTACTAAATCAAAATGCTTAAACCGGGCGATGGTAGCTCACTTGTTTAATCCCACCACTCGGTAGGCAGAGGCAGGCGGATCTCTGCGAGTTCGAGGCCAGCCTGGGCTACAAGAGCTAGTTCCAGGGCAGGCTCCAAAGCTACAGAGAAACCCTGTCTTGAAAATCCAATCAATCAATAAATGAATGAATGAATGAATGAATGCTTAAAATATTATGAAATGATGGTATGGTGGTACACGTCTTTAATCCCAGCACTCTGGAGACACAGGTAGGCCTGTGTTCGAGGACATCCTGTTGAAAGAACTAGTTCTAAGATAGGCAAGGCCATACAAAGAAACCCTGTATCTCCCCCCAAAATAATAAATAAATAAATATTTTTTAAAAGTTCTGTTTTTCAAAGTCCTAACAGAAAGACATAAAATGTAATTTCATATGTTATTAATTGGAACTGGATACCTATTCTCACTTAAAAGGCAGAAGGGCTATTTTGAATATAATTTTAAAATTTCACCTGCTATATCATGTGTCAAAGGTTCATCTATGGTTTCTAGCAATTGAGCAGAAGATTGCTGAAGGGCGTCATCAGAGTCACCAGCTGTTGTACCTACATCTTCACTCACGGTGCCTTCTTCCATTGCTTCTGCAGCTCCTGGAGCCAACAATTCTCCTGTACTGGAGGAGACAGACCTAATCACTTTAATACTTTATATGTTTTTATTACCCTTTTGTGACAGTGAAGAAGCTAATAGAGCAGTTTCCTAAAGTCATAGAAGAACAGTAAGCAGCAAACATCAGTGCAAATAATGAAATAGGGGCTTCCTTGACAATGTATTCTAATCACCTACCAATTTATTAAAATCACTGCTGTACAATAATTTAAATCGTTTCCACTGGAACATTTATACATTTGGAAAACCTCTTACCATTTCCTTTACACATTACTTGAGCAATGATAAGCTAATTCTGACACACCATAGGAAAAATTCATCCTGACAAACCTGCTAAAATATCCTGTAGCATACAGGTTAACGAATACTGAGCCCAAGCACCACCCCAAGAGATGTCCCCTCTATTGAAGCCAGTTCCAACCAGAAGCAATAGCAGTCTTTCCAGCTGTAGCTCATTCACAATTTCGCACAGATGAATAGTTGGCCTTGTCGCATTTACAATGCGTGCAAGAACCTGAAACAATCAAAAAATCAAATGTTTAAATACCAGTTAAATTAAAAAAAATAAAAACACTAACAAGACAGTTATCAAAGTGGATGATTTTAATAACTTACTTAAAAATGAAACAGAAACGAACATTGTGGATGAAACACTGTATTTGGCTGGGATTAAACTAGGCATGAGCCACCAAGCCCAGATTTTATAACTGGTTTTAAATCTACATAAATACTTACAAATAAACAATGAATGAATACATTGCAGGAAAGGAGTCATTGCATTCAAAGTCATTTAGTGATCTCTTTAATATCTATTTCCTCTATGAATTAAGAAAAGATTAAAGATAGGCACAACCAAATCATCTACATCTACATTTCAAATCCTCAAGCTTTGGTTTTTTTGAGTTTTTAGGCCAGGGTTTCTTTGTGTAGCTTTGGCTATCCTAGAATTAGCTCTGTAGACAAAGTTGGCCTCAAACTGACAGAGATCAGCCTGTCTCTGCCTCCCAAGTGCTGGTATGCAAGACATGGAACATCATTGTTCAGTCAAACCTTCAAATTTTAACCAAATAAAAAACTGAGTCTGATTTTCTCAGAAATTGGGTAGAAAGTATCTTTTAAAATCTTTCAAAGCACAATAAGATAAGGAAAATAGACACAAAGCAAAAACAAAGAAGAAAAGAAAGAAAAAAAAAGGGGGAAAAAGAGAAAAACTACCCTTTTTCTTAATATCAACCAAAAACTGTATCATAGCTTACTTACCTTAAAGACAAATAATAAGAGGTCTGCATGGCCTATGAAATCCATGGAGAGGAGAAACAGTGTAACATGAGGGGAGCCTGCTTGTTTGGGGGTTTCTTTCCTGCCCTGCCCCCCAGCTGTTTAGTTCCAGAGAAGAATCACACACGGATCTCTGTAAGTTATAAAGCTGATTGGCCCATTAGGTCTGGCTACTTATTAGCTAACTCTCACATCTTGATTAACCCATTTTTCTGATCTATTTTAGCCATGTGGCTCAGTACCTTTTTCAGTGGGGCAGCTCACACCCTGCTGCTTCGGTGTTCTGGGCAGGAGTGGGAGGAATCAGCTTCTTCCTCCCCAGAATTCTCCTGCTCTTCTTGCATCATTTCCATTTTCTGTCTGTTTTTCCTGCCTATACCTCCTGCCTGGCCAATCAGCGTTTATTTAAAACATGATTGACAGAATACAGACAATTCTCCCGCACCACTTTCCCCCTTTAAAAAAAAAATAAAAAAAAACAAAGGAAAATATCCATAGTCCATTTGTTGGGAATGTGGGCATAGTATTCCAGGCTACTTCCAGCTGGTTGGGGATGCTGATAATCTTATGGGGACCTAAAGAAAAATTTAGAGTTATGATCAAGTCCTGACTGAAGTATCCTGTGAGTCTAGATCATCTCAGGCAGTAGTCTTGAACCTGTTCTGGATGTAGAACTCAGACATCTGGGCCATCTGTTCCTACCGGCAATTGCTCAGGTGGTCTCCCTTGGTCAAAGATGATTTTTCTTAACTCCGAATAAATCCAGAGCCTCTCATTTTCTGTGGAAACAAAAGCAAAATCTCTTCTCCAAAGTAACATACCTTTTGACTTCAATTTTGAAGCCAAGGTATTTTCAAAATACCTATCTTGGATTAATTCTGCAACATTTATAAGCAAATACCTTTCAGCAGCTGTTGCTCCTTCCTCAGCATTCAAACAATTCAAAGAGAGCATAATAGCATATAGTATCAAGATTCTCTGCGTATTTTCCATCTTTATGTGGCTTTATTTTAACTTTTATTTCTTTTATTTTTACTTTTAACTTTTGGCTTTTTGAGACAGGTTCTCTGCATATCTTTGTCCTGGAATTCCCTCTGTAGACCAGGCTGTCCTTGAACTCCCAGAGATCCGTCTGTCTCTGCCTCCCCAGTGCTGGGATTAAAGGTGTGCATCACCACACTCAACTACTCTCTTTCTTTCTTTCTTATTTTAAGGCTTTAAACCTTTTTTTTTCAAGTCTGCATATATTTTTAACACACTGTAAACCATTTAGAGGTTTTCTTCCTCTTTGAATCTCTCTTTACTGTGTATCTCTCTTTTTCTGACCACATGGGTCTTTAATTTGCTAAGGAATACGGAGAAGACAACAGTCAAAAGTTCCTATGGCTTTTCAAGGTCCTTGCCAGGAAACAAGCTGCAACAGTGTTTTCATAGTCTGGACTGCATGCTTGAAAGAGTCAGAGTTTTCCCTGACCAGATGGCCTAGAAAGCCGGCATTTTAAAACAGAGCAGCTTTTTTCCTGCTACGGCTGAAAACTGAAATGCTTTAATCTTTCCCAAGCGTTCCCAGGCTTTCTGTGGATTTAGTTATCCACGTGGGCGCCATTCTGTAACATGAAGGGGTCCTGCTTGTTTGTGTTTTCTGTCCCCGCCTGGTACCCCACAGGCGGCAAGCCCCAGAGAAAATCAACCACACAGATCTCTCTAAGTTATATAGCTGATTGGCCCATTAGGTCTGGCTACTTATTAGCTAACTCTCACATCTTAATTAACCCATTTTTCTGATCTATTTTAGCCATGTGGCTCAGTACCTTTTTCAGTGGGGCAGCTCACATCCAGCTGCTTTGGTGATCTGGGCTGGAGTGGAAGGAATCAACTTCCTCCTCCCCAGAATTCTGCTCTCCTTGCATCATTTCTACTTTCTGTCTGTTTTTCCCCCGCCTATACCTCCTGCCTGGCCAATCAACGTTTATTTAAAACATGATTGACAGAATACAGACAATTCTTCCGCACCAAAACAGGACAAGCTTTTGTACTACTGAGATACAGCGTTCATGAGCCAGAGTAAATGGAAGAGGTTCTATCTCTGGGCTTTCTTTTGTTGTTGTAACTTCAGTGTCTAGTTCTAATTTATTAGAACTAGAACGAGACCACTCTGTTGTCCGGCGTAAGCGAATCAAATTCTTAAAATGCTACATAAAGAAATTTACATGATTCAGAGCAATGTCTACTCAATGGAAACCTCTCAGTATATACTCCTGTGAGATGAAATTATCCAAAAGAAAATTTCTATTGCAAAAACCATATATGTGCCATGAATTTCAAAGAAAAATAATGGTGGAGAGTGTCTTGCCTCTTGTTGCCCAGCCTAAACCCTAAATGACCTTGAACCTCTGAAATTTCGGCCTTTGCCTCCCAAACGTTGGGATTATAAACACGAACCATCATATCTGGTTAAAAATTAAGATTATTAAAAGCTATGTATATTGACTGGCATAAACCATATTCTCTTTAAAGTACATTAATATACAACAAAATAGATTAAATGTAGTATTTAAAAGAAGTATTACCAAAATATACAAGGAATCATTTATAAAAAAATGGATAAAAATAAAGAACTTCAAAACATTGATTCAAATTATTTCAAAATATTCAAAAAGTTTAAAAGTTGAAAATCACTATTACTTAGGTGCTATGTAAATATGATTAATGAAAACAAGTTCCTTGTTTGCTCTATTTTGAAACAATGGTTTTGCTTCTATATTTTATATTCTATATTAAGAATATAAGCAAGCACCACCATAAGAAAAAGTTTCTTTAGTTATATTTTTAAAAAATCACTGGAATTCTGATGTAAAAAAGACGTTTTTTGAGATGGATGCACCACTGGATACAAAGAAGCTTCGATTCCAAATCTCAATCTTCCAATAACATAACTGAAGAAAAAAAGAAATGCCAACAAGTATTTTCCACATTACTTGTCATTAAAAGTATAAGGAGATGGTATTTATAATCCTTTTTTATTATGCCACATAAACAGACTGAACCATCGATGTCAAAAGACAAACCAGTAATAATGTACATTAACTACTCAATGTCCAACTTACTCTTACGCCATTCAGAAGGTGTGTACTAGGTAGTGAAGCCTACATTACATTTCCTATATTAAAGCTGAGTATTCTGACATTTAGTAAGGACAAGAACAACATGTAATCATTATTATAAAAACGATATATAATAAATCATTATTACAGATGTGACTACACTATGAAGTATAACTCTTACCTTGGAGGTCGCCTGCTTTAGTTTTGTTTACTCTACTAGCAGTTTATATGATGAGCCTTTGTTACTCTGTATTTTTTCTTTTTCCATCTGTTTCACCAAAGCCTTCTGTTTTGCCTTTAGTAGGTTAAGTTGCTTAAAACACAAATCAACAACTGAATCTTAAAAATATCAACATTAAGAACAAAATATAAATTATACTTCTTACAGAATTCACACTTCAAATGAATAACTAATCTCTGAATAACCTTGTAATAAAATTTAAATTATATTTATTAAAGGATTCATTATCTCCACATTCATCACTGAAAATTATTAAGTTCTTTACCCATGGGAAAATGAAAGTAATTAGAAAACTTCCTTATAGAATCTGATTTTTTTCAATGCTGAAAAATAATTATTTATTTTAAATACATGGAGAAAATAATTTTATTGCTGAAGAATTCTTAGCTTTAATTTTATGGGGTTTTCACTCTGTAGTAATAAATATTTTAATATGCCTCAGTATGTCTTCCTTACTATTTTTTAATAGCCTCTCTAAATATTCTTTGTGTGTGTACAAAAGTGTGTGCAGCACACATGTAGATGTCAGAGGACAATGCTGTAGAGTCAGTTCGCCCACCGTGAACTAAAGCCATCCTGCTCTCACAGCAAGTGTTTTCACGTCTATGCCATTTCACTAGCCCTACAAAATTTTTTATGTAAATACTGATTCAAATATAGTAAATACTGATTCAAATATAGTTTTAAGAAATCACTGGAAATTTTTAAGAATTTTATTCATCATCCCTTAGTGAAGACATTTTGCAAAACTAGCTTATCATATGTATTACATGATGAAATATAATCAATTTTATACATTCTCCTGTATTCATGTATCAACTTTATACAATTACAGTTCAGCTATCTATGACAGCCAATTCTGAATGAACACAAGATTCTGTAACTACTGTCATCTGACCCCTGAACCATCTCCCTTACCCTTAAGCCCCACAATTCACAGTCTGTAACAAGAACAAACAAAACAAAGTGTTTCTACTCATAAAGAGTTTATCTGTTGACCAGTTTCCCCATTTATCCAGGTACATATGCAGAAAGTTATGTTGAATAAAAACATACTTACAAAGACATGAATTGTGTGTGTGTGTGTGTGTGTGTGTGTGTGTGTGTGTGTATGAGAGAGAGAGACAGGGAGAGAGAGAGAATACCAAGAACTAAAAGAAAAACTCAAGAACTCAGAACAAAATACAACATATTGTATTAAGAAAAATCCATTGGAGTGTTATTTTCATAACTGAAGAGTCCTTAAGATAGCAATACAGATGCAACAAAAAATTAACTAAATAATTTTAAACTAATTCTATTCCATAGTTTCAGAAAATGATCCCAAAAGGTATGCAACACATGTAATAATTATAACGAAAGAACAGAAATATAAATTTATTTTAAATTAGTTATAATTCTTATAGAAATACATATTGTTTCCAAACTATTTGTAAATAAGTTGGCAACTGCTATCCCATCCTCATGGAAATGTAGAGTTTATTGCCCACAATGTACATCCCCTGGCAAATCCCAGCACAACTATCACTATCCTGGCTGTTGCACAGCTACAGCTATGAGCTACACAAGTAACACTGATGTTCTACATTCAACCACTTCTTACAAGTTTTCAGTTTCACCAACCAAACATTCACCTTCATAAAGAACAATTAAATAGTAGTATTTCACAAAACAGTAACCTCGTTTTACATGACAACTTGAAATGACAGCTAAATCTGTTAATGTAAGTGAGATATACTTAAAGTTAACTACAAGTCTTAAAGAGAAGATAGGTGTGGTGGCACAAGTTTGTAAACCCAGCTGTTCCAGAGACTGAGGTAGAAGGACTAACAAGTTTAACTTCAGTCTCTATATCTGAGTGAGACCCTGCTTCCCTGGGAGAACAGTTGCGTAATGGGCAAATGCCAGATTCCAATATTTAGTACCAGCAGAGAAAAGGCTAAAAAATCAAACAAGTCTTCAGAAGAAATGGGCAATGCGAAAGTATTCACATTGCTGAGTGTAAAGTATCAATTTAGCTCATAACTGAAGGGAAAAGAAGGAGGGGACACACACACACACACACACACACACACAAAACAGATTATTGCCAAATACACCTGTTAAATACAGAATCAAAAGCTTTCCCCATGCCAGATCTAGGTATTCCCAAATTAATTCTCAGTTCACCTAAACCCAGCATTTATTCAAGTTTTACGTTTATGTATATAAGTGTTTTCATTACACACATGCATGTGCATTACATGCATGCCTGGGGCAGTTATAAGTCATAAACAGGTGTTGTATATTTAGTAACTAGAGTTATGGATGGATTTGAAGCACACGGTGAGTGTGCCAATAAAACCAAGATCCTCTGCCAAACAGCAGGTGCTCTTCCTGATTGCTGATCCAGGCATCAGTCCGGGCTGAGGCACTTAATTTATTTATTTATTGAGACACTTTATTTATTTATTTGTTGGTTTGTTTGTTTGATTATTGAGGAAATCGGATTACAGAGCTAGAAAGATGGCTCAATGGGTTAAAAAAATCACATCCTGTTCTTCCAGAAGACCCAAGTTCGGTTCCTAGGGCCCACAACAGCTGGCTTATAAACTCCACCTTCCAGGTCTCTATAGACACTTGTACTTACAAGAAACACATTCACAAAAAAACAGACACATATACACATAAATAAAAGTAAAATAAAACTTAAAAAAGATTAATAAATTGGCCGGAGAAATAGCTCAGTGGTTAAGATCACTTGCTGTTCTTCCACAGGACTCAAGCTCAGTTCCCAGCAACACCAGGCTATTCACAGTCAAGTGCCAAGTGACCCAAGGCCTTCTTGCCTCAAAGGCACACATGCAGTATACACAAAAAAGAATACTAGACACAATATGGTGCACTCTAGTAATCAAGGATATAGCTTAGACTTTGAGAGAAGTAATTTTCTCAAGGAGAAAAGAGACATTTTCATTTTGGAAATCAAACAAAGCACCTAGAACATCTTGTGATACTAAACCACACCAAGAAAGAAATTTTTTAAAAAGAATATTAACTTCCCGCCGACTCAAAAGAAGGTGACATTTCTATAAGCTCAATTCTTCAGAAGAAAATAACATGGTAAATAATGTGTACATGTTGACTCTAGAGGAATGATAAGCTACATTTAAAAAAAATCACATAGGTTCATGGGGTATAATGCAACAGAACTAAATTCTAACACATGACTACCTATGAAATCACAGCATACATGTACAAGTGAACGAACACAAAAGGGAGAAGGGAATGAGAATATGTGTCTGTGCTTTCTTTTAATATTTTACAAAGCATCAATGGAAAAATGAGTCTTTCAAATCATCAGGAAATGGTTAAATGGGTTTCAGAATAAAGAATGCAATCGTAGCTAGCAATAAAAAAATAAATAAAAGTGCCATGGCTGGAAAGATAGCTCAGCAGTTTGCTGATCTTGCATAGAAAGGACCTGAGTTCAGTTCCCAGCACCCACGTAGCAGTGCTGTGGAATAATCCTTTTGTACACTGTAAAAATTTGTCACTCAAATTGGATTAATAAAACACTGTCTGGTCAGTAGCCAGGCAGGAAATATAGGCAGGTCAACCAAACTAAGGATTATGGGAAGAAGGACAGAGTCAGAGAGTTGCCAGCACACACAGAGAAGCAAGATGAGAATGCCATCCTGAGAAAAGGAACCATGTCATGTGGCTAAACATAGATAAGAACTATGGGCTAATTTAAGTATAAGAGTTAGCTACTAACAAGTCTAATCTAACAAGTCTAATCTATCAACCAAGTATTTATAATTGATATTCAACCTCTGAGTTGTTTGGACTGAACATTCGAGACAGGAAACATCCGTCTACATGGCAGCTCATAATCAATTCCAAGAGATTTGATACTTCTTTCAGTCTCCTCAGTTACCAAACAAACACATTCAGGCAAAACACTCATACACATAAAAAGTAAAAATAAGCAAAATCTACAAAGCAAAGTACCGAAATTCTTGCCACAGAATACAAATCTGAGAAAAAGAGACGAGACATAAAGGAAACACACTACATACCTGACTGTCAATATTTTACTGAATCATTACATTCAATAAATTGCACAAAAGTCAAAGAAATAAAATATAACACTACCTATGAAAACACAGAATAAATTAAAGACATGAAGAATGTGAACATTCTAGGAACCAACTCAGAGTTGGTATGTTATTCCCAACTCTGAGAGAACTGATTATGAACTAATGTCAGAAAAATATGTCCATTTATCCAAGCAAACACTAAAAATATGTATTTAAAAATTCTTTTAAAAAGCACACCCAAAAATCCTGGACAAGAAAACAGGTGCAGGGAGTCCCACAAACTTAAATTCAATACTATCTAACATTTAAAATTAAAAATCTAAAGTTAGAGTGGCAGCTGACAACTTCAACCAAAGGTAAACAGGAAGCCACTAGGAATATAAGAAAAAAGGGTTACTGGGTCTGTATGGAAAAAATACAGGGTAAATGACATCATGGAAAAACAGCCAGAGTAATGAAAAAAGTGAAGAAACCCTATAAATAGGCAAAAAAAATCCCTTGAGGATTAGTAACGGAGAACCTGAAAGTTTAAAGACTATCAAAACTTAGAGGTATTTTTTGGCAGTTCACAAATAAGATCAACCAACAACCTGGGCAGCATGCCCCAAGTTTCTCTAAGGTCAGAGATCCCAAATGACAGTCTCAAAACAAAAATAACATTACTGACCATTACCTGCTTATGATGAACAAGCTGCTTTCTGATTTTTCGAGAATATAATCTATCAAGGCTACTGCCTCCCTTAGACGTCTACTTAAACTTTGTGTGTGCAGATTATTGTTGATAAAACTTCACTGGTTACCTGGAAAGAAAAGCTTTTTTTAAATAACTGTTAAAAATTACCTCAAAGTAACTTCTATACCAAGAAAACAAAAAACATAACAATAAGTCAACCAAGAAAAGCCTTTTAAAGTAAAACAACTCTCTGGAGGCTAAACAAACAACTGACAACAGAAATCTGTACTCAATTTCTTCTTGAACAGCCCACACACTTCCTGTCAAAATGCTTAAGATTCATTTTGACAGCACTCCGGAGGCGGAGGCGGAGGCGGAGGCGGAGGCGGAGGCGGAGGCGGAGGCGGAGGCGGAGGCGGAGGCGGAGGCAGGCACGCTAGTGAACTCAAGGTCATCCTGATCTACAAAGCAGGTTCCAGGACAGTCAGACCTACACAGAGAAATTTTGTCTGTTTTGAAAAAAAAAAAGAAAAAAAAAACAGAAGACTGATTTTCAAACAACATAGTTTTGATGTGTTCTAAATAAGAAATAATGACAATAAAAGATTTGTCAGGCAGCGGTGGCACATGCCTTTAATCCCAGCACTTGGGAAGCAGAGGCAGGTGGATCTCTGAGTTCGAGGTCAGCCTGGTCTACAAGAGCTAGTTCCAGGACAGGCTTCAAAGCTACAGAGAAACCCTGTTTTATATATACATACATACACATATACATATATATATGTATATGTGTATGTATGTATATATAAAAGTTTCATACAAACACTGAAAATAGCTAATCGATTTAATGACTGCCAAGATGGGTTTAATAGTTCAAAAGGCAAGCTGCATAACTACATTTATTCTTGTTGTTTTGGAAAATGTCCACACTATTCTACATTGCTCTTTCCTTCAATCTGGCCTAAAACCACACTTTCTTCACCTCTGATTTGTTGTTGTTGTTGTATTTTGAGATAGAGTCGCACTATGTATACAGTTCTGAGACCCCAATACTGAGTCTCCCAATAGCTGGAATTAAAGGTTCCATCACTCAGAGACCCTTTTTGATTATTTATCCATAATTTTAAAATATTTTCCTACTTATTGCCACTCATTAATCAAGTCTTAGCTCAAATTTTTCAAACCCTG